>NC_060152.1:32008768-32062813 GCF_021292245.1 Micropterus dolomieu | reverse complement strand
GCATTGGAGGGAGTCATTAAACAAAATGGCAACTCCACCTCCTCTCTTATGCACTCTAGCTTCACTCATGAAACTGAAGTTGGGAGGGGTAGACTCGATAAGGACAGCTGCACTGTTATCTTGGTCCAACCAAGTTTCAGTTAAAAACATGAAATTAAGATTGTGAGTGATTATAAAATCATTGATTAAAAATGTTTTTCCTGCCAAAGACCTAACGTTTAACAAAGCTAATTTTAGTGTGTTAAAAACATTATCTGGCCCACTTTTTTTGACAGGCTGCGGCTGACGAGGAATTAATACTAAATTTGCAGGATATGTTGAGTGCTTCCTGTTTTTCAACACATTCACCATGCTTTTTCTGTTACCTATCAAGACAGGGCTGGAGAAGACTACCTGCACACTGGGCCCCGGCTTGTCCTGGGAAGAGTCATGAGTGCTATTTTCCTTGTAACCTGGACCCAGCACATATCAGACAGACCTTACTGGACTTTTTCGCCATTGCGGAGCGGGAGGGCTGGTTGTGCGCTGTATTTGTGACATGTGTTAAACCTGGAGGACTTAGAACCAGTGGTGGAGGTGGACGGTGAGGGGGGTTTATGGTAGAGAAAATGGGAGTGGAGTGAGGGAAGGTGCGGGGAGTAAATTTGGTCCCAGCTCTAACCAGGTCTTCCATGTGATCAGTGAAGTCCAACAGGGGGGAGAGGGGAGAAAGGGTGTCTGGAGATAAGGGTGACCTAGATGGGGATTGGGGGGGTAAAGATGGCTCAGTGGGGGCTGAGGTGGCTCTCCTTCAAGGTTTCTGGTGTGTTGTGTTATGTCTTCTTGTTTAGATTCCTCTTGTCTCTTGTCCTTGGCAGAGGGAACAGATGAGTGATGAAGTAAAACAGGGTGGAGTTGAACAATTTTACTCCCAACTTGTTAAGGCGAAGTCCATCTGCCTTAAAAAGATGTCTGTGGTACCACAGAAAGTACATTTTCGATGAAATGCACTGAATGGACAGTAAATGCCGTTGAGAGACGTGTTCAATGCCATCAATCTGCTGAATCTCTCAGCTCCTCTTTGGATTGGCGGTATAGGGCCACTGATAAACACCTCAGCATTCAAAGAGCTGACTCAACAGATTATTAAAGTCCTCTTTCAACACTTCAGACTGTTGCTTCACAACATCATTGGTCCCGCAGGATTCTTTCTGCCAATCAGACACCGTATTTTGGTGTTCTTACTGCACATGCTTCTTACATCGCCACAATCAGATTTTGAGGCCCAGTCGTTAGCTTTCCCTGCAGCCTTTTACTTTCTGATTTACTCTCAGTCCTTACCTTTCTGTGTGAGGACGGGATGTTATCCAGGGTATCAGATGGAGATCCAGGGTCCTGCAATAGCGGTGAAAATCTGTTCTGCTGTTGCACACTCGGTTGTTGGGGAGGTTTGTTGCTAACTCTCTCTTTCGCAGCTGTTTTGTAGAAGTCGTCTGTGGAGAAGGGGGGCATCTTGTTGCTAATTAGCATTAGCTATAACTCCAGTCACTGCAGTACAGGCTAGTGCTATTGATAGGCCGTACCCAAGAGCTGCTGATTTCTAACAGAGTTTAAGAGAGAGTTTAAGCAAAAGAATGCAAGCAGAGGCAAGAGCAAGCAGCAAAGCGTCTGCACTGTAAGAAAGCAGGAAGCTCACACCGTGTCTCCCCCGTAGAGACGCCGCAAAAGCAGTACAATTTTATTTTGATCGCCTTTCAACTTAAGAAGAAGAAAGATATGAACACAAACTGCAAGTGTTGGGCAAATCCGATCCAGCATCCGCTGCTGCATTTCTACCATTAAAAACTGCCAGGTCCCTGCCGCCGCTCGACTGCGGTATGTTTACGTTTACCGTGTGGGGAATCCCTCACCTAAAACAGCTGAAGCTTGTCTCCTCCTCAATTGGTGCATCCGAAAGCACAACAACCATCCAGCAACTCAAAGTAACTGTGTATCACTTGCTTATTGGTTGGCAGGCAGTGGAAAATAACGTCTTTTTTGCCCTCCAAGGGAGCGTTTTCCTTAGAATATGACATCACGTGAAAAATATGAATATGTACATGCTACACATCGTTAGATTGCTTAAATTCTCCACAATTCAATCGTTCACTTAATTTAACAGAAACAATGAGCCAAAGTCTAATTCATAGGCTATAGATTTACCGGTGTAACCAGCGTGGTACAAGAGAAAGAAGGGCCGACTCCCATTACCATTGAAGCCCTTGTTAAGTCAGAATATTTTGTGCAAGAGGAATTAAAGGTCTGTCCTAAATGGACATCTGTCCCAAATATAGGCAGGTTCAATTAAGTGATTTTAGCAAATAAAAGCCCGGGCTATTAATTAAAGTCTTACTGTATATATTGAATGTGTAGATGATACATTACACATCATAATGCATTTGGTGCATTGAAATTTTAATTCAATATGAACAATAGCCTTGGAATATATGGATATGTAATACATGAGGATATGCAATACATTCTATATTTCAACTACTCTATATGTGTCAAATAGCCTACCACTAATTCTGAAGAACTTGAGCACAGTGGGCACACACAGGTAGACAAAAATAAAAACTGACTACACCCTGAAACCCAAATCTACTGTACAGACAGCTAGCTAGGAAAAATCTTGCAAATCAATGCATGCAGCAAAGGCAGTACATCAACCAAACTATAATAATATTGTGATTACTTTACATTATCAATCCAAGCATTAACATTAGGCCAAATGGAATGAAACTGCCTGACCCCTACCAGTCTCAAATTCTATCAATCAGCTCATCGAAATTAACATTAATGATGAGATTCTCACCTCTGTATTGTTCTTCTTCTCCTCTTCTTTGCACGCTTCCTGCCTTGTGTGACCAATAATTTTGACCGTTTTAAACTCATTTGGAAGACAGTCTTGGAGAATAGTGCACAATAGCGCACAATCTATCTGTCATTGCATTGGTTACATATCACGTCATGATAGCTGGCAGTGTTTATTCCATCGTGTTGTTGTCAACTTGTGACTTGACAGTTCAGGGGATCCAGTGACATATTCTGCTGCACCCCAGCAAGAAAAGCGACACTATTATCATGAGCGCATTTTCCGAATTAAAAAAAACCCAACACAAAAACTTTCTCTTACAGTGCCCCTTGACATTTTGCGCCCTAGGCAACCGCTTTTATCACCTATGCCACAGGTCGGCCATGACAATATCACAACAACCTCATTGTCCAAATGTACCCTGTAGTTATTTTTTATTATCTGTGTAGTTTGCCTGTCCTTTGTTGTTACCGCTTGTACCCGTACAGTGCAGGTATGTAGCAGAGATGGGGACTCGAGTTTGAGACTCGGACTTGAGTCCGACTTAAGTCACACACACAGTGACTTCAGACTTGACTTGAGACTCGTCCTCAAAAGACTTCATACTTGACTGGGACTTGAGGTGCTGGACTCATGAGCAATGTTTATTTTTAGGAAATGTCTGATGAGCGTGCTGTTATTCCCCTCCGTTGCGTTACCTATAACCTGCCTACGTAACATGTACTACGGATCTGCTGTGCACGTTACAGTTTTATTTAGTTAGGCCACAACGTTACACTGGTTTGAGAGTCTGGGGAATGTGTTCACTTACAGGAGTTTGTAAGCTGTCATTGATTGCATTGCGCATTACATGGTTGTGCTCTGTGAAAAAACAGGTTACAGGTTTATTGTTGATCATGTAACATTACAGTTTTTATTTAGTTTATGTTACACTGGCTTTGAGAGCCTGCGGTTGGTGTTGACATGGTTACATGGCTGTGCTCTGTAAATAAAAAAACTGGTTACAGTTACAGAATCCCTTTATAGCGAAGCAGTTTAATAAGCAGCCTACTTTGAACGCAACCGGTGATACAAGATTCATCATAACCATGAGAGACCTGGACTTGGACTCTAGTTCAAAGACTTCACAACAGATTTAAAAAATGCAACACAACTCATTACCCCCATCTTACCCCAAACTTTTAGCTTTGTTGGTAGATTGTTACCTTCTTATTTTCCATATTCACACATCTTGTTCCATTGTTCCTACATATATGTACTGAATATAGGTATGTACTGTTGTGGTGCACTATTAGTGAAACAATTACACTTTAAATTGGAAAGAATTACGCTGTACTTTGTGTTGTGTAATCTAAAGCGTTTCCTGCTTTTGTATATACTAGTGCAGTGCCCATTCACAGGGGCCGATATGATGCCTCCCTGCGATATTTAGATATATATATTTAGAGTGCAGTGCTTGTTCAAAATGTACATCTCACATTGGTTTCACCTGCAGCATTAATAACACTGAAATAACAAGACAATGGCTAGAGAGACTTCTCAGAAGATCATTGATACCCATCTCCCGAGCATCAGTTATATCGGTGAGGTGAGGTGCCTACGCAGAGCCCAGGATAAGGATAATAAAAGGACAGTACCCACCCCAGCCACAGCCTGTTCACCCTGTTGCCTTCTGGGAAGAGATATAGAAGTTTCAGCTGCTCTGTTTACCATTTTTTATAATTGATCCTGTATTAATGTATACTGTCTGCCATTTAGCAGAAGGGAGTTACTCTAAAAGTTTCAACACATTTGTTTCTAATGTAGCCTATATCAAACCTGCCTTATGACAACAACTTTGTTTCAACGATTCCGTACTACAAGGGAGCATATAAGCTCTGCACCCGCGAGTGTTCCCCATCCTCGCTGCTGCAGATTGGAGCAGCCCCGCCTGCTGCAGATCTCCACTTGTTGTTCTCTAGTAGATTTATTAATATTAATATCTATTAAATCTGAAGTGTCGCATGTCCAAATTGCACCAAACGCGACACTGCACTCACTTGGGTCCGCAGCAACAAACCCGTCACATTTTAAGTTGATTGGATAAATGGTTCCTGACATAATTGAAATACAAACAGACAAATAGGCTAACTCTACCTGCTTAAATTAACAAACATCATGTATGTAATTCAGAGCACAATTCAAATGGGATCAAAAATTAAGTCTCTTGCCATTCTTGCCGTTTTTTTCGGTCCCATGGTGGTCCACCGGAATTGGAAGGACTTCTTTTTATAAACAGAAGAAAAAGTCATATGACCAGACACAAAATGCGTTTCAAAGCTGGAGAAACACATTTTCACTTAGGGGTGTACTCCCTTTTGTTGCCAGCGGTTTAGATATTATTTGGCTGTGTGATGTGTTATTTTTAGGGGACAGCAAATTTACACCCGGACTCACACAGGCGGCGTGTGAGACGCGTTATGGCTGCACCACAGTTTTGACCCTTCCTCAGCCCGGCGTCAACTCACACTGGAAGCGTTTCAGAGGCGTTTCAGCAGTGGAGCATTTAGCCCACGTTGTTGACTTGTTGATTTGTCATTTTGTGTGCTTCTACAACCGATCTGTGAACCGTTTTTCCCCAGTTTCCTGCAGGGCTGAATTTTCCACATGGAGCATTTCAGAATAAGAGCATTTTGCCTGCCTGATTTTGTTGAATTGTTTAGTAAGTTGTCCTTGATTTTTGTGCTTCTACCGTAGTTAAGAAGGCTACAGAGTTAAATTGTTTATTGTTGATATGCGATCGGGAGTCTGTACAAGGTATTTTATTTTGAAAATCGACCGGCTTCTCTTTGCCGTTTCTGTGTCTGACTTCCTGCCCGGCTCATCTGCTCTGTGCTGCTTGACGCGTCTTCCATCAAAAATAGACTGGATGCCTATTCTCCGCACAGCGGAGCAGAGAGCCGCTTCTGGGACGTGCTGCGGTGCTTCTAGTGTGAGCACAAGCATTGACTACAATGGCAGCGATTACCCACACCGAGTCCAGGGTTATACAAGCTGTACACTCACTACTTTACATTGTAGCAAAGTGTCATTTCTTCAGTGCTGTCACACTTTGTCTACGTATGTACCGTATATACATTTCTAAGCTATGAAATCAAATTAAGAAGTAATAGAAAACTTTAATTAAAGCCACAGGGAGTGATCAACACCCCCTCCAGCCTTCAAGGAAATAAAAACATGGTCTCAAACAATTAAAATACCAAAGCACTGCAAATGTAACATATGTAACAGAGTGACCCTTATTGTTGCCATCTTACCTATTAAAAACTATTTTTGCATGCTATGTTGATATTATTTTATGTGTTTAGTCAGGGGTCACATTTTGCACTCTATACTGAAATGTCACAACTTGGGCTCTCATCACATTCTTCATCTCAGCTTCGGTGCCTCCCCCCTGCTTGCCACTCCACGGAAACCCCCATCACACAACTTAATGATGTGGAAGATTCATCTAGACGCCCAAAATAACCCATTATCTAACTGGCAATAGACACATTTTGGAGCCCCGACACTCTGTCATGTTGTCACCCTGTCCATTGATGCTCTGGCTTCTCCCAGGATGCAAAGCCCTGCTGTGTAGTGTCTCTCCGGTAGCTAAATAAAAGTGTTGGTGGAAATGAGACGTTGTTAAGAAACAGCAGGAGGATCATGTGAAGAATGACAGGGCATCTGACTTGATTAGCTTTGAACTGCCGTCTTGGTGAGCCACACCAGAAACTAGAAGCTGTGCCACACTTAATTGGTGGAAAAGATTGCTGATTGCATGACAAACCACTAGGCTACACTCAGTGGAAGTTACACAATAACCAAAATCAGTAAAAGTCCAATGCACAGGTGTCTTCCCCAACACTTCACTTAGACTTAGACAGACTTTACTGTCATTCAACTGCACATTTACAATGTACATTTGAGCAAGATTTCGTTGCAAGGCTCCAAAAAAAAAAGTATATCAGAATCGGGTTTATTGCCAGGTACATTTTCACATACGAGGAATTTGCCTTGGTATAAATTGGTGCTTACAGTAAACATGAACATTAAATGGAAATATAAATATATAAAAAGTAAGGAGATCAAAAAATGTACAAGTATACAAAAAATACAATAATACTATAATACAATGCTGACAAGTATGTGCAAAAGTTCACAACATGAGCATAAAGCACAGTTGAGCGTAGTTGTAAAGTGTGGGGACAGGAGTGTGTATGAGTGTGCGTGTGTGTGTTTGGGGAGGGGGACATGAGAGTCAGTGACAGTGGGGACCCGGGCCTTGTTGAGGAAGAAACTGTTCTTGTGGCGCCAGTGGGAAGTATCTGAAACAGTTGACCGGGATGGAGAGGTCAGCCACAATCTTTCCTGCACGCAGTCTTGGAGGCGTACAGGTCCTGAAGAGATTGAAGGTGACAACCAATCACTTTCTCTGCAGAGTGAATGATATACAGCAGCCTGCCCTTGTCCCTGGCGGTGACAGCAGCATACCAGGTGGTGATGGATTAGGTGAGGATGGACTCAATGATGGCGGTGTAGAAGTGCACCATCATTGTCTTTGGCAGGCTGAACTTCTTCAGCTGCCGCAAGAAGTACATCCTCTGCTGGGCCTTCTTGGTGATTGAGGTGATGTTTAGCTCGCACTTGAGGTCCTGGGAGACGATGGTGCCAGGAAGCGGAAGGAGTCCAGAGTAGCGACTACGTAGTCACCCAGGATGATAGGAGAGGGTGGGGCTGGGCTCTTACCAAAATCTACGTTCATCTCCACTGTCTTAAGAGCGTTGAGCTCCAGACTATTCTGGCTGCAACAGGTCACCAGATGGTCGATCTCCCACCTGTAGACAGACTCATCACCACCAGAGATGAGCCTAATGAGGGTGGTGTCGGCTTCAGTGACCTCCAGTCACCAGTCCGAGCTTGACGGACTGGTGACTGGAGGTGCAGCTGTTGGTATAAAGGGAGAAGGGGGAACCGGTGCTGATGGCTTTCCCAGCTTCACATTCTGCTTCCTGTCCGTCCGGATGTCTGTGATCCACCAATGTAAGACAATATGAATAGTGCAGTCCCAATGATTCTCTCCACTGTCCTTACCACTCTCTCAACACATTTCCAGTCTGAGGCGTTGCAGGGCCCAAACTAGACAGAGATGCAGCTGGTCAGTATGCTCTCTTTCTGCCTGAAACCTTACCTGTCTGCACATTGTTTTCCCCATGCCTTATTTTGGATTTGTCTTTGGACTCAGCCACTGCCTGTAAGTATGCTCGCTTTTTCGTTTATTGGAATAAACTCTCTGAACTGTACCTACTTCGCTCTGTATCCTGCATTTGGGTCCTCAACCTTGTTCAACTACAACCTTGTTCAACTACATGCACAGAATGACCATAAGGACCATAAATGAGCCCAGCAGATTTTAGAATGGAAATGGACAGTTTTTTGGATGTTTTGGCCAAATTGTGGACTCTCTGGCAATTTGCTTTAAACTTCAAATCCTGGCCAGCTGCTGTGCCTCTGCCTGTTTCCTGCCAGGCTAGTGCTGCTAGCCCTATGCCTGTGTCCTGTTCGGCTAGCGCTGCTAGCCCTCTGCCTGTCCTGCCTGATCCCCAGCCTGCTAGCCCTCCAGTATCTAGCCACCTGCCTGTTCCTTCACCTGCTTCTCTGGGCCATGGGGATTCGCTACCCAGCTCTTCAACCTTACTGCTGGCCAGATCATCACTCCCTCTGCAGACCTGCTCTTCACCATCGCAGCCCTGCCCATCTACCACATCACCAACCAGTCATCCGTCCTGAGAGGACTTGCTGTCCAGTGTTTTCGAGACTGAGCCGCATGGTGAGACAGATATGAGGAGATGTAATATCTCAGAGACGAAGCCGTCCAGTGGAGCCGAGTCTAGTGCTTCGTAGGTGACCTCCATCCTGCCCAGAGTCCAGTTGGCAGCCTGGCCTACTCCTGCTCCCCGGTTCCACTCGGTGATCCAACCGACATCTGTTCATGGTCCCTCGTTGGAGGCCTTACTGACACCAGCGTCAAGGTCTTCTTCAGCGGTCCGCCCGACTCCTGCCCCCCCGGTTCCACTCGGTGGTCCAACCGACACCTATTCCTGATCCCTCGTCGAAGGTCCGACTGACACCAGTGCCAAGGTCTTCATTGGTGGTCCACCCAACTCCTGCCCCCATGTTCCAGTCGGTGGTCCGACCAACTCCTTTATATGGTCCCTTGTTGGTGGACCGACTGACACCAGCGCCAGGGTCTCTGTCGGAAGTCCAGCTGACTCCTGCTCCATGTGTCCTCAGCCCTGCAGCTCTCCCTCTGGTTTCCTGTTCAGCTGCTCCGGAGAGGTCTCACCTTCGTTGGTCTCTGGTGGTTCCCCACCTTTGATGCCAACTATCTGCCAACTCATGAGTTGATGAAGACCAAACACGGGCTGATAGGAGAGTGAAAATTTGACTTATTTTTGTCAGGTGGCTTGAAACATAACTCCAAACAAATGCTATGGTTGTTCTGTTTGCTGGATGTGTTTGCCATATTATATTAAATGGTAGAAACACGGCAGTGTTGCTTTTGCAAAGTATTTTTGCCTCCAAATTGCCAAAAAAGACCAACTTTAATGTATCACATCAGCAGTTTCAAAAGTTCAAAAACCAAAAGCCACCACAAAAAGACCCCAGCAGTAATTAAAAATCAACGCAGTTTAATAACACAAAATAAAGAGGCAGCAGGGAGTTGTTTCATTAAACCTGACATTCACTAATCAAGCAGATAATACAAGTTGGTGATTCTACTCTGCTGGGGTGTCTTGTATGGTTTTATTGAGTTGTTCTGTGTATCTTTTTATGCCATTCCATCTCATTCCTTTCTGTAAAACTGAATTGCTCACTCCTACTACATTAGTTTCACAAGCCATTCTAGAGTTTTAGATTGCCAAATAATTTTAGGTTAGGTTATTATTATGTTTTACAGTAAATGTTTTGGATTGTGATTACTTTATAGTATTATAGTATATAGAGTATTTCTATTTCAGATAAATTACCTATTTTTATCTCTATAAAGTTTTTAGATTTGAAGCACAGCTCTATGTATCACTATATAAGTAACTCTAGACACATAGAGGGACAAAGGAAAACATGTTGTCTTTCAGTAGTTGTGTGTAGTAAAGCAGTAATAGTAGTACAAGTGTAAAGTGAAGCAGCATGACTCGTGCAGCACAGATCACTCATGCATAATGCATCAGTCCTCTCGCCTTGTTAAAACAGGGAACTGTCACTCCTGGTTAGACCTAGCCCTGAACCATATTACAATGCATCCCGCTCAGCCCTCGCCCCGGCCCACCCACACATTAACGACTGTTTTTATCACAACGCCGCACCACTTGGCCTCTGCTCAGGACATCCTGGGAGAAATAACTCTGTTTAATATGTTAGGACAACAGCACACAGTGGCAAGACTAATCATGCAAAGGCAAAGCAAGTAGACGTAGAACTCTTTGCTCATAATATACTCAAAGTAAATCTTTCCAGAGTTACATGATAGTAACAATTATATGGGGTTGCTAAGTGTTGATTATAGAACAGTTACGGTTCTGGGCAAAATCATCAAGTGTTGAATCAACTTAGTTCTCAGTCCTGGTTCTCAGCTATTTGACCCATTGTAATACTTACAATTGTAAAACTTAGTTTCACTTTGTTTCATGACACTAATTTTCTGCCATAATTGGGGGGCAAGTTTCTGACAATCATTGTGGAAATATTTGACTTTTTGAGGACATGTGCAACCTGAATGCACCATTACTTTTGGTCTGTCTTGTGGCTGGTTTTAACCCTCTGAAGCCTACAGCTGGATGAGTTATGCCCTTCAAATGAGGCAGCACTGGTAGGGCTTGGAATTAATTTGGTTGAAATTAATATCATAATATTAACAATACTATTTTTCAGAAACAGATATATCACAATGACAAATTTGTATGGAATCACACATAATCAAACTGATTTAATAATGCCTATGCATAACTAGTAATTCTTTGGAAATTCTGCTTTATTATTTAATTGAGACAGAGAAACGGGAGAAAAGCAGGGGAGAAAGAGGTACTGACAACAGCTGCTTTAAGGACTCAGCCTTGTGGTATATACCAGGTGAACTCACAGGGTGCCCTAATGCATAACATTATTATTATTATTATATATTGATTCAATACATTTACATGACTGACAACATGCACAGTAGGCTCTGCATACCCACACAGGTGTTTTTAATTGCTCTGGCTGCTTAGACAGATATATTCAGGTGTGAGGTGGGTGGAGCTCTGCTGGGAAATGTGTGATGTAACCAACTTGGCAGAGTTTTTCCCTCCACAAAAAGGAAACCTAGTTGTTTAAAACAATAAATATGGAATCTGGATACAGAATGTGGAAAAGCTATACAGCTTCAAACACTAACCCTAACCCTAAGCTAAGGTATATCAACCTGGTTTATTTCCCACAAATGTGGCCAATATTGCCAGACACACAGTATGGAAAAAAAAACTCAGTAGGAATGTAGATGTTGGCAGTTAGCCAACATGGTCATTACAGGGCGCTATATTCTGTGTGTACATTTGGTTGGACTCAGATGACTCACTACAAACACGTCTCTTGTCTTGTTTTGAGTCCATGCGAATATCTAAAACAGAGGTAGTGAATTAGCATGACCCATACAGTCAAAGCCACATTTATGGGAAATATGGCAGAAGAAGTATTCAGATCTTATCTATTTAAAGGGGTTATATGTAGTTTTCAATGAAATCACATCATTAATAAATCTAAATTTTACTGCCTTATTATCAATGGGTGGTAATCTCATTTAGAAATGAAGTACACGCTGGTTTTCGGGATGTAGGTCTGTGCACGCTCTTGAGCCTCTCTCCGACTACAGCGACAACACCGCAGCTAACGACATGCAGTCCACTAACACCAGGAAACAACCGGCTCCAAGCAAAAGGATGTAACACTGCAAAGCAAATGTGGAGTGATTTGTTTACTAGCCTATAGTGATGGTGGGTAGGGGCAGTCAGCTAACGCTACATTAGCACGGCTCTATCACTGTTTACTTCATAACGTTCAAATCAGATTTATTGCCGTTTTACCGATACTCAGGTAGACAGCTTCTCCACCTTCTCAGTCGCTGTAACTAACGTGACCCACCTAATATACAACACTGCAAAACGGCACAAGACAACACCCAGGGTGTCCATGGGGTCTTAAAAAGCGAAAATTAAGGCCATTAAAAAGTATTAATCACCATTTAACAAGGTATTCAATTTTGAAGATATTTTTTTCAATGTGAAAATCCCGTTTGTCAAAAATGTTTGTTTGCTAAAAGTGTAGGTGAACGTATTTATTTATAACGCGTAGCCAAAAATACTAAACAGGCAGAGAATAGCGACGGTGTGATTCGTCTCTGTAACGTTAGGTGCAGGGATCTACCGAGCGCCTATTTCACTCTTAAACGCACCAAAAAATAGATCCGTGCGAACCGGAAAATGATTTACGAGTACAACCGACCGTAATCTCCCACCCCGCCGGACCCGCAATGCTAATTGTCCAAAACATAGTCGGAGTGGCGATCAGGAGTAACGGGATTAATCTGGTTGGCCGGTCGCTCTGTGGCCACTTGAACAGCCCCGTTCCTGAAAAACAAGAGTGAGATGCGCTGCAAGAAGCTGAATCGCTAAGACAGAAGACAACAGGGAAAATTCAGTGTGGGTTTGGCTAACGTTTGGCTATTTAGCTAAATCTCTGCCTTTTATTGAAACATGTTGAACTTCTCATAAAGCCGATGCTCTTGTTAATGTCACTTTTTGTGAACAAAATCACAGCCTGGATAGAGCGGGATTTTAAAAAAAAAGTTTGTGCTGCAACAAATTTTTATAAATGTTGAACTCAATGTTCTGCATAAACGGTTATGATTATTGATGAGTTAGTAGCCTGCCTAAAATCAAGGTCGGAGACTATCATGTAGCTGGAGCATTTTTCTGGCACAAAGTTAATGAAAAAAAAAACAACCCCAAACTTAAACAGCTGTAATTTGAATTAATATTACCGTAGTGGTAAGTTATATTCTATTATATTGAACATAATGAATATATTAATTGTAAATGCTCCGTACTTGTATAGCGCCTTTCTAGTCTTTTCGACCACTCAAAGCGCTTTTACACTACATCCACCAGTCACACACATTCATACTGAGCCTAAGTGCTCAAACGGAAACTAACATTCACACTCATTCATACACTGGCGGAGTAGCCGCAGAACGGTGGTCAGTATCTTGCCCAAGGACACTTCGACACGCAACCAGGGGGAGCCAGGGATTGAACCGCCAACCTTCCGATTAACAGCCAACCCGCTCTACCTCCTGAGCCACAGCCGCCTGAACATTTAGATGTCTCACAGTGGGAATTGAACCCAGGTCTCCCACACCAAAGGCAAGCATCTTATCTACACACCATCACCACCCCTCTTTCATTCATTCAAACTTACAGTTTACTATTAAATTAACAATGTACTTTTAACTTAATGTAATAATATTATACTAATACAGTCATTTAGACTAGTTCCTCCTCCAGGTTGTATCTGTGCTACATCGCCTACACTACTTACGTTATTCATCACTCAGTTTATTCTCTTCACCTTTGTTCCCTCCTGCCGTATTTGAATTTTGTTGTACTGATCAAGTGGTAGATGAAAGTTATCACACATATCATTGCAGCCAAGCTCACATTATCTAGTTTAAACCAACTAAAACACAAAATTACACTGTGTTTCACATGATTTGCTGTAATGTTGTGTACATAAACTTCGTAACCTATGTCAGACAGTTGCTTTTCGCAGGAAATCTGACCAGCCCTTCACATAGAAAAGAATAGGCCTATACAGGCTGTTATAGGCAACTGAGAAAGTTGTTGAATGCCTCAATTTTTAGTTGGCGTTACAACCTGATGACATATAGGCAATAAATATGTTATAAATATATTTAAATTCGTTTTAAAAACTCAAAAATATCCCTTTTAAAGGTGTGTGGCTGATTTAATCGGTTACAGCTCAAAGTGGCGCAGCAGTCTTGAAATATGTTGAAAAAGTCTTGAAAAGGTCTTAAAAAGGTATTGAATTTTACTTCAGGATTCCTGTATATACCCTGACACCACAGAGGAAGACACTACAGTAATGTTAGTTGTTGTCTAACTGTTATAAAGTGTGGCAAAGTCTGTGTTGATCTGCCTCTGAGCCGGGAATGTTGTGACAGACCCTGAACACGTCTGGAGAAAAGCATGCCGGTGTTTCTGGTTTGATTGAGATCTCTGTATGAAAGTGGTTGTGTTTCGGATTTTGCTGAGTTGAGTTAGGGTTGAGTTCAAGCCTATGGCTCAAGCACATGTACAATCTTCCGCTAGTGGCCGCTGACAACTCCATATTTATTTTACTTATTTTACTAATACCACATTTTAAAAACAGTCATTTTGCAATTATTCATGTATGTTATATTGTTTGGTTATTTGTACTGCTGTATACAGAATTTTCATATTGCACTTGGTCCATATAGAGGCAATATTAACTATTTCTTGTGCTGCCAGTTAGTTTAATGTATCGCATTATGAACTGATCTCTGCCCTCGGGCCTCAGGTTCACTGTGTGGCATATACCTATACCCATATCTTTTGGTATTATGCTTACACAGTGCATATTCCTAAATAAATGTGCATTATCACAAATTAAATTTCGGACTGGGGGTGTGTGAAACTGAAGTGGCCCTGCAGCTTTTAGTGCCAGGGCCCTCTAGTGGGTTATTCAAGCCCTGACGATTTGTATTTAAAATCTTTATCTTCAAAGTGACTAGTCACTAAAGCTGTTAGATAAAAGTATGAAATGTAATGGAGCTGAAGGTACATAAAAGGAAATACTTGTCAAAATTGTTCTAAAGTATTAGAGTAAATGTTACTTTCCAAGACTGCATTATAGACACGTGGCCCAGTGATGATTCTCTGAGCTACACTCTATGTGCAGTATGTATATATTGTAAAACACTGTAATTTGTTTTCTTCTTATCGGCATGCATGCTGAGCTGTTGCCGAACCTGGCTGATGTGCTTTTCACCATGCTGGATTGTTACCCGACAGTGATGATATTCACCAGAGAAATCTAACCTCCACAAAAGTACTCCCAGCCTGAGCAAATGTCAAAATGGTTCCTGTTGAGAGGAGCCAAAGTCGACTTCACACAGTCCTCTTCCTTTCACATTTTATTTTGAATATCCGTCAGGGTGGCACACATTTTGGTTGTTGCACATAAGCCCTGTCCTCCTGGTCTGTGCATTTTGGAAGCAGGAAAGACATTCTGTCATTGGTTAGTGAAGGGGAGCGATGCCAGGGCAGACAGGATGAGGACTAGGCTGTCACTGTAAGCAGTCAAGCGCTTATTCATGAAATGAAATTACTCTCTGACAATGGCACTGCTTTGCTTTTGAAGCAGCCTGTCTTTTCTGAACTGTAAATCCTTTGGCTAGCACCTCTTCCCCTCCCAGCTCTTTGCCCCCACTAACTGCGGAAGTGTGATTGCAAGAGCAAGCCTTTTCTTACCTCCGTACAAAGAAACAGGATTTGTCATCAACATTTTCACACTCTTATGAAAACCCTGAAGGGATAAAGCAAACACTGATTTTATGATAGCTCCTATTTCCCCACTGGATGCATTTATTGGTGGAGCTAGGTGACTTGAAGTTCTACTCCAGGCTAATTTCCATTGCAAAAGAGAAGTCAAAGTAATTTCCAGCAAAATGTTGCTGGAGACTGGGCTCTGAGATTGACTGACAGGCCTGCTAACTGTCAGCAGAGTGGAAGTAAGCCTCATGAATACCAGTGAAGTTACAGCTTGTCTTTGTAAGGAACTGGAAGAAAGGTAGTCAGCTATTATTACATTTAAAAGTCATTAGCCATAATTAGGATAAGTATTATATTAGAATAATATGACTTGATTTTAATTTCCAGGTTAGTCAAGTCATTCAAAGATTTTATAGTTCATTATCGTGGATCAAAACATTGCAAGACATTGTGATGAGATGAAAGTATGGATGACTTTGTTGAGGTCTGCATGAGATAGAAACATTTTTAACTTTTGCAATGTTTCTTGGTTGGGGAAAAGCATGATTGAACTACATTGTTGATTTGTGTCTCAAAACACAGCTCAGAGTCACAGATCACACAAATTATGGGAGGAATGCTTGAGATTGGAGGAAAGGTTTCCAACATTAATTTTCAAGTCACAGGTCAGGTTTGGGGGGCCGAATAACACGACCTCAGATTTGGACTCACTGACCTTGAGGAAGTTTTGTGACATCCAGCATTTTATATAATAGACACAAGCCATCACATGAGTATGTAAGTCTTATCTTGTTGATGGTTACATCTTTAAATAAAATAAACCTTAATTAAATACATTTCTAGCATCATCATCAAAGCTGTAGTGTACTGTAGGCCTACTACAGTAATTGTCCATCAGACATGATCTACTTCCTCAAAAAATCTGTGACTGGAATAATGTGACAATTTGATAAATAAAAAAAAATCTCATTAAGTGGCTTTTTCACCACTTATTTTCCCAGTTTTTAATCAGTGTAAACTGAAATGTTTTCAGTAATCAACTTAAAGATGTCATCATGGGTGTGATAGTCTAGTTAGTTTACCATATGTCTTCTGGCATTTTATAGACAAAATGGCTCTTTTGTAATTAATCAAATAATCAACAAAATGATAATGACTTTTTATCATTTTGAATAGGGCTGCAACTAGAAGGAACAACAGATTGTTGGTATTAATTAGTATTTCTCAAGATTGTAAGACAACAGGGATTTGAAATTTGACCTTTATGACTAATATAGTAAATAGAAATCCTATTTAGACAGTTCCGCCAAGTGGTACCAATCAGAGGGCCAAATGGGAAGTGCATATGGTGTTATGGTGTAATAGTCACCTGTTCTGCCTTGCTTTTACAGCTTTTAATGTGATGGTGAACGTACTTTGTGTGTCATATCAGAGGCCTGCGGTGTAATCACGGGTTGTTAAATGAACTATCCTTTATGTATTTTTTTTCTCATTATTGTTTTGGCGCCGGGTAGGTTTTTAAAAGGAGAGTGGGAAGTGATGTTTAGGAAAAACTCTGGAGTGCCACAGGGGAAGCGGTCAGAAGTTTAGTGGGCTCTGTGTTACAGGCTTGCCAGATGAACTCAATAGAATAATGCTTTTTGGTGGATTATATATTGGGACTTTTCTGGACTACTGCATCATCCCATCAGGTAAACAGACTGTGGCGAGGTTGCGTAAGTTAACTGTGGAATATTACTGACTGTGGCGTCTCGCCACGCTTCACCTGGTATCGTTTTGTTTTTTTTCTACTGAGGAGGACATCTATTTGAATCCGGACAATTTAAGTTATTTTAATGAACATTTGATCTGCTGGGACATTGGGATTTTGAGGGTTAAATGTGTGGGGGATATGGTGGTAATGTATGCAATGTTTGATGTGGCGTAGTGCTGCCGAGCCTCCAGCAACAAGTACCTGTGTGTGCTCCCCGACATGGTAACACCTGATTTATCTCTAAATACACTTTGTTAATCCCATCATATGAACTTTTTTCGTTCGTTTGTTTCCTTCCTGTTTTATTTTGTTATTGTCAGTGTCTGGTGTTCGTGTCTTGCATTGTTCCTGTGTTGTCTAGTTTTTACTTCTGCCTGTTTTATTGCACTTTTGTTTATGGATCTGTGTCTGCTTGTGTTTATGGTTGTTTTGGTATATTCTTTATTTTGATCTGTTCTGGTTTAGTTTCATGGTCTGTCTTGCCTTCCTGTTTTCACTCTGCCTGCCAGAGTGTCTGCTGTGCCTGATTAGTCCCTCATGTCTTTCACCTGTGCACTCCCTCCCTGCTCATTGCCCCTGTATTTAATGTGCTCAGTTCTGTTTAGTTCTAGTTCTCTCCTCTTCACATGTGAGTGTTTAGCCGTACTCTGTGTCCTTCTCTTTTTTGTATTATCCCATAAACCATTTGTTGAACTGCATCCTCTTCGCCAGTGTCTGCATTTGGGTCCACACCTCAGTTTGCATGCCGCTGCACTCAGTAAATCGCGACTGCTTGTAGGCAGTAACAGAAAAAGATAAGAAACTGCATATTTTATTATGTAAAAGTCAACATTGTACTTTTTAAAAATCGATTTTGAAGACAAAACTGTTTTTATGAAGTGATTAAAGTGTGGTTTACCATAATAATCTATGACAGATTCAGCCATCAACAGTCTAGGGATCTCCTGCCCAGTGCATGCTGGGATACAGGCTTGTGCCTCCCATTAACCCATGGTAGACATAAAGGATGGGCAGATGGACGAATTGATTGCCATCGTATTTTTATTAACTATTTAACGATCAAGAGACTGTAAACTAAGAAAAAACCCAACTGTATGTAAGAATGATAATAAGCTGAAATAATAGTAACCAGGCTGAAAAGCAATGTTTCTCTGTTACCCCGTTGTAATTACACCCAGCAATGATGTCACAGTCAGAGTGTGGGGTCTTGGGGGTTTCTGATCCCCTAATTAAAACAGAAGATGTCAGATACTTATTAATCTAATGGGGGGGGGGGTCCTTAAATGTAGAAATAATAAAGTTGCTAGTCTGCTGCTATTCTTCAAACCATCTTAGTATATAAAAGGCGCATCTTTCCGAACAGCTCACTGCTGCCAGAAAGGACACAAGGTCAGTTAACAGTTAACCCATCGTCGTGTCAGAAGACTTGTGTTGTGTGCCTGTATGACTCAGAGCATATTTGATTAGTCCATTGGTCGAGTCGCGAGCGTTTTATTAACGTGCCAGGTCAAGTTAGGTCCAGAATTGATTCCGAGATAATTTCAGGTAAAAGGTCTGTTCCGATGCTGAGCTTTGCAGGTGCGTGGCAGGTTTGCAAAACTGTAAACATGCAGGACTCTGCACAGTAGAGGAAAAATGTCAACCCATTTTGCAAATTAGTTGAAACATGTCTAAATTTTTTTTTTACTGCATAAAGGATAAAAAACTGTGTGCGACCGCTCTTGATGATTTTTTTTAAGCACCACCCCACAGCACAAGACCCCCGATTGCCACAGAGAATTTCACTCAATAGTAACAGTGTCCTGATACACCGAAGCATACTTCTACATCACTGTAGCAAGGAGAAGTTGAACCACCAGAGGTCAGCTGCTGTTAAGGTGCTCCATAAGTTCAAATGATTATATAGTAAGGAATGTTTATCAATGCTTCTTACTGGGTTTTAATGTGTTTTGAAGCAACCCCACACAGGTCAATATGTCAATACCCACATGGCATTGATCAATAAATTATTACATGTATGAAAATATACTCCCATGAAACATGCAGTCCATCACAAATACTGTTTGGTCAGACATTTAGCCTATTGCTGGGGTGTATTTGTCACTCCATCACTGTGTGAGTTCAGGCTCATTTAGAAGACATCAGTGTGGCTCTGCTGGAGTGGATCTCCCTGTTGTAGTTCGCATCTGTCCTCTGGTGAGTGCAGTACTGCTGCAGTGACCAGGTAGATTCACCAGCCTTTAACTGCCACTATTTCCTCTGAGTGATCCCCCCTTTACTGAATCCCAGAGGCTGTGTAAAAGCTTTGACTCATGTCCCTGTGTAGCCTATTGCTTTGAAAAATGATCAAAGTGCTGCGGGCAAGTGAGAGCCATGAAACAGACAGCGAGCCAAACATCAATTTGTATGAATCAAGCACCAATTCTCTGGGGGTCAGGAAAGTTGTCCTCTTTGTGCTTCAAAGGGACAACTAATGAAGCCAGAAGTCACTGCTTTGTGAGAGAGACTTGGTGTGAGGTCAATTATTATGACTTAAAGCCCACAGTAAACCAATTAGACTTTAGCACCAGGCTGTCAGATTGCTGATGGGGGCTTCATTTAACCACGCACAGGGAAAGAGTTCAAATATTAAGTTCAACCTAAGTTACATAGTATGGTTTTTAGTGGAGTTGTGTCCATACATATAGTAGTCCAGTGAACTGTATATCACAATTCACTGGGCTAATCTTGTCTTATTAGTTGTCATTGTGAACCCTAGCATTCATGGAAATTGCAAAGCCACACTTCCATTGAATACATGTTTTTATTGGTTTTGGCCCTTTTGAGAGGGATTAAGGACTGATTCAACCACTTTAAGTTTTGAGTTAAATATTTAGCTTGCTTTAACTGTCATAAGTAAGTGATTTGGATCCAAATGGTCCATCCTTTTAAGCCATGCAAGCAGCGTGGCTCTAGGGATAGCAGCGTTGGTCGGTTGATTGGTCGGTCCATCACTGATCTAGACGGTCTAGAGTGAATACTTTCAAGATGAAATCCCTGGAAAACTAATGACATTCCCATCTGCCTCAGCTGGAATGTCTGTTTATTGCCAACATGCTAAACTATGACCTTAACCATGGAAAACATACCTGCAAAACATAATTGTGAACAAGTTATGTTTAGCTTCTTTTTGAATGACATTTTTACATGTTTTGTTGTAAAATCAAATGATATCATAAATAAATAAAAATGGTTCCAACTGACTATTTTGTTAGAATTCAACAGTCTAATCACTGTACATCCAGTTGCCCCAGAAGCTACATATATAGTGTTGTAAGGCTTTTTTTTAAGCTCTGAAGAAAGCATATTATTGCTGAAACATCTGTGGAATAAATGCTACGTAACAGTCATTCTAAAGTGCTCCTTCATGATCAGTCATTAGCTAATCACGCAGGTGTTCTTGTTGATCTGAATTTTAACTTCATTTAATAATAACTCTTACAGCTAGTCCTGTTGTAAGCCTGCTGGAGACAAGAGCCTCACAGTTACAGAGCAGTTCACAAATTACCACAGGTTTTTTTGGCTGCCTAAGTAGTAGTTTTAGATGTATTAAAAGAATCACAAAGCAAGATGTTTTCGACTTGACATGGGCAGACTTGCCAAGTAGTTAATAGGTTTTGGTTGAGTATTCAACAGAAGATAGTTAATCAAAAGTATAATGCACATGATTTCTTTGTAGGAATCATTATGTCTGTATTTTGGATAATGTTGTACTTCTGACACAGAGCCAAGTGAGTCAGCCCGAGTAATTAAGTCAAGCTCAATACATCACTGAGCTCTTATATTTCATGAGAAGTTAACAATGAATGGTCATATCTCATTGCAGGGGCGTTGCTATACATAAAGCTCTACTAGGACACAGACCCCCCCATTCCCGAAAATGTAAATTTTTCATTTAGATTAAATGTGTTAGTATGTGCCTTAGTTATTATAAGCACACACACCTATGGTGCCACCTAAGAAGAATTCGACTATGGGGCCCTCATACCAGACGTGAGCCATGTAAACAATTTGCCACTGCTGCACAGTCACACCTGACACTGCAACTACTCCCCTTTAAAACACTCTGTCTCCCTGTAACAAGCCTGAATGGAAACCTCTTCTAGAAAACACCACTGCTGATTTTAATGGACCTCTGCGCACTAACTCAGCTGAGCTGCTTGTATCTGATGCTGCCTGGAGACTTCTGGCTGTGTTTTTACTGGCTGAGGCTGCCTGTATTTCACCTGGGTCTGAGTGACCTTCTACACTGAACAAAATTATAAACGCAACACTTTTGTTTTTGCCCCCATTCATCATGAGCTGAACTCAAAGGTCTAAAACTTAATCTATGTACACAAAAGGCCTATTTCTCTCAAATATTGTTCACAAATCTGTCAAAATCTGTGTTAGTGAGCACTTCTCCTTTGCTGAGATAATTCATCCACCTCACAGGTGTGGCATATCAAGATGCTGATCAGACAGCATGGGGATTGCACAAGTGTGCCTTAGGCTGGCCACAATAAAAGGCCACTCGAAAATGTGCATGTTCATGCCCGACGTGGTTTTCTTCTCTGTGCTGCAGTTTATAAATACCGTTGCACGTCAGCTGCTCAGCTGAGTTAGCAAGATAGACAGACAGAGATTCACTGCAGCTACACATGCTGTTCACATCTGACTTTGAGAGGAGAGAACACAAGTTTACCTGACTGCTGTTCTCGAAAGTAACTCTCATTGAGTTATTTTCTATTCTTGTGCCCAGGATAGTCCCTCTTAGTCCTTTCATCAACGTTGTAAACACTCACGTTTCATATCGTTACAACATGCCTTTTCACATCAACCAGTAGTTTTATTCTGAAAACGACGCCAAGGGGTCTTGACAGTTTTACTGGGGCACAGCACATGGATACAGGGGCACGTGCCCCAGTAAAAAGGGTCTAGCCCACGTCTCATTGCATAATTTTCTTTACTAACCAAAAATCATCACCATTTCCAGCACATGGTTCACAATGTGGATGGACAAATGCAGTCATGCTACCTGCTCACCTTTCAATCACAAGCTCCTGCACCCTCATACGCACACTATACACAGCTCCACACTGCTTTGCACACTCCTTTGCTGCAAACCATCCTTCTGTCTGCCTATTCTCCCTGACCCCAGCTACAGTCCCAGCATTTGACGCCTGTATACTGCGACACACCACAGGATCTGGCTGTGATAGCACCCTGGTCGTTCACAGCAGGCTATTACCCAGCCTAATTACCAGGCAGCCAGCTATAAGTCAACAGCGGCTGGGAATAACCATTCAGGTCCACAAGACAGAGAGTCCCACCCGCCCCTGAGCAAACACTGCCATCCATTTTAATAAAGATGTCCCCTCTGGCAACCAGGGGAAGATGATGATGAAGGAAAAAGGCTTGATAAGGAGAGGTGATCTGAACCATAGACAGAGAGAAGGACATAATTAACTGCTGCAATAGCATCCATGTATGCACATGTGACTTTGTTTCTGTCAGCTGTGGTAGACTGACACGGTTTGATCTGTATAGTTTTTTTTGATGAGTTATTTTGTGAGACAAGCTTAGGCAGTAAGCTAGATTTATTTGGCAAGTCCCGCTAAATTCCCTGTTTCACCAAAACCATTTTAGCATGCTTATATTTGTACACTGCTAAACACAAATGTAGTTGAGATATGAAAAGTTTATTACAATTTGCCCTGTGGGAATAATGAATGCCTGGATCAAACTGAATAGCAACCAACCCACCAGTTGTCAAGATATTTCATCCTGGTCCAAAGTGGCAGGCCGAGGGAACTACATTGCCATCTCTAGAGCCCTGCTACTAGCGTGGCTAAAAACTGTAGGCTACTGCTGCTTATAAAATAAAATGTCAGGTTATCATTCCATGGTTAGTGTGTTATTCCATCCCACAACACTCTGTACAATTAGGCCTGACATCCACATGAATGCACATTGCATGGTACTGCTCAACTCATACTACTTTTAAAGTGCACGAGTGCGCACATCATTTACAGCACAAGTGCCACTCTTTAAATCCAAATGAGAAGTCACAAGTGAATTTAGTGTAAACGATTAAAGCTGCAGCACAAAGTCTTGCTTGATGCTGCCATCAATTAAAAAACCCCTCATGTCAAAATCGCACCAGAAACTGAGGAGCCCCAGGAGCACAACTCAGGAAATAAAGCAGTCTTTTGCACATACCAGTTTGCAATTCTACTTCCACTTTCTAGAAGTGCCTCTTTGAGGCTACACTTAGGCACAGCGATGCTTTGAGCTAAATGCTAACTTCAGCATGGAAACATACTCAAATTTAAATGTTGGTGATTGATATATTACAATGTATCCCAACGGGAAAACACAGTTTCATGGTAATCCATCCAATAGCTGTGTCCCTCAAAACTCACAACATTTATTAGGATGCATTGATGAGGTCGTCCAATCAGATGCTCCTCGATGTCCCCAGATCCAGGATAAAAACTGAAGGTAACCATGACTTTTTAGTCTTTTTTTTTTTTTTGGAATATTTTACCTGTTTAAATTTGAACTGCTCGGACTGCTGACATTTAAGTCCTTGCTAAAGACCCACCTCTACTGGTCTTCAAACAGAGTTGAGTTTGACCTTTTCTATTGTCTTTGTGATGTTGTCTTTGTGTATCCTGAATTTGGAAAGCACTTCAGTCAACTAGGGTTGTTTTTAAATTAGCTATATAAATAAATATGAACTTGAACTTGACAGTAGGAATGTCAATCCATCCATAGGTTGCTGAGATATTTCAGTCTAGACTAAAATGGTGGACTGACCGACTGATGGACAATCCCTGCTGCTCGCATTGCTAAACACAAGGTATTGTTATTGACGCTTTTTTTTAGTTTTTGCATAAAACATAGTCATTGTATTCTTAATGTTAGTGTTGCATGATGGTGATGTTTAAATGGATGTTGCAAATGAGGGTCAGCAGGGACTTTTTGTGGACCACAAAGTATGGGAGCAAATTTTAGAGCTCATTTCCTCCCAACAAAGCACAGATAAAGTTCCTGAGTTCCCAAAACGGTTTCTGGAAAGGTTCCTGCAGTGATGATAGGAGACTTTAAATTATATGAATGTTGGGTGTCCACCTCTGTATGTCCTGTAATGAACTACCTGCTCACAGTATTTCAGAGCATTCTAGGCAAAGCTTAAAAACAACCTTTGGCAATTTAAAAAAACATTTACATAAGTAGGTACATTTACTAAAGACTGACACATTCAAAACTACAGGAAGGTCCTGCTATGTACTCTTCAGCAATGCATTTATAGGCCGCAGTGTTTTTCATCCTGACTGAGACAGGCTACAGATTGATGACGTTTGGTATCGCAGTGTATGTTGGAAATTCTTTAATAATCCCTGTGTCATTTTTAATGAGATTTTTTCTCCCTCCAGCGGATACATGATGCAGCCATCACAGGCCTTTCTGGGATCCTGACAGCCAATCCCAACTCATGACTACAGTCATCTGACCAAAAGATGGCTAAAGCTGCTGCGTACACTGTCAATCATCAGTGGATATAATCATTCCCAACAGGCAGTCAGCCATCCTCTGCGGGGGTCTCTCACTGCTGGTATCCTCAACTTAAATTTACAGTCATGAAGGAAAGTGGACGTCTCTGCACTGAACAGTCAGTCGGTGCTGGATGAATCAGTTCTTAATTAAAGTTGTACTAATTAAGATTGCGTTCAAAAGGATCAGGTCTTTGATAGCGTTAAAGTAATCACAGAAGAGCTCACAGAGTGATGTTGTACAGCAGCTGAATGTTGATAGCATCTCAAACTACCCACAGAGGAGTTTTCTCCCTCTAATCCAATTCTGGTAAATTGGTTACAGAGCAATGACTGCATGTAAAGCTTTTATAATGCTGCTCAATGTGCTGATGCACAGTACTATGTTCCCATCCATATGTGCAAAATGAGATAGTGTTTTAAATGTCTTTAGAAAAGTTTAAAAGGAATCAGATTGAAATTTTTGAATTGGAGCTACATTTTAGCCTTCAATTAACTGTAGCAATGTATAGGGCTGATATTGGCTCCTTTTTGTATATTTTTTCTTCAGCACTTTGGCCATGAGCAAGACATCTCAGCCCACTCTTATGAACTTGTTATAAAGTTGCAAGCTCTGAAAAAGCCAGTAAATGTATTTTGCCTTTGCTGTTCTACTGCAAGGTGGGGAATATTGCACAATTAACACGTGGACCATTCTTATTGTAATGCTTTGTTGCCTTAAAAGGAAGCAAGATATCCCAGATTTAAATAGGTTTGTTGGGAAGAGGGAATGAAAAAATCATTTCAGTGGTCTGAGGTTAAAAGGGAAGTTAAGTGGGACAGAATTGCATTGGACAGCGTGATTTAGACATGACACTAGTGGCTTACCATATACCAGGAAGGGATCAGTTAAACTATTGCTTACATTGAAGTTGGCAAGTGGAAAAAATGTTGCACAGAATGGAGTCTAAGGACCCAGCACTCTTGGCCCTTATGGCATAAATTTTGAATAAATTCCAGTCCCCTGACCTGTGATACATTATTCTAAACTCAAAGCTCACTTACTGGCTTTTTATTTTATTTTAGATATTTTGACTGTATCTCATGACCTTCATCTGCAAATGGAACTTGCTCAAGATTGCTGAAGGAGGCTGTATGATCAAAAGCTCTGGGAAAAGCTCTTAAGTGAGCCTTGAGTATAAAAATATTTTTTCTCAGATAAGCGCTCCCGAGGTAAAGAATGAACCTCCATGCTCATGCAATATTATGATCCGCCTTGATCAGACTGTCATCAAGATTTATTATAGAGAGTCTGGACAAAAAAAACTATTTTTTTTTTAAATGTATCCAAGCCACATTTAGAGGAGGTTTAAAATGCGATTCCAATCACATTTGAACAGATGTGTCTCAGGCTGGCATCTCTGGCCGCTCAAATCAGATTTCACTCGCAACGCGACACACAACGACGACATCAACTCCAGAGTGATGGAAGTGCATTAGAGCAGCTGAGCAGAATCCATGCTGCTGCCTCACTAGTAGTTACTGACACATGCGTTATTATCACAGCAACCCATGCAGATAGATTGTCTGAACACACAAGTCCAATCTGATCACTTGCAAATAATCATGCGGACAGTCTGTGTTTTGATTTTTGATTTGAGAAGCCGTATGAACAAAGCACCATCAGTACCATGAATCCATAAGGGGAAAAACTACACCAATTTCAGTTGAACTCAACTTTGAGGCCAGAACTTCTGTCTGCAGTTTTATAACTCAAATAGCGAAATGTCTGGTAAAATTATCACCCAGGTTTAATCAAAGGCACTTGCATAATGTATGGCATAATTAATTTCCAGGAGCAAACAAAACAATGAAAAACAAAGACAAACAGCCAGACTCAACAAAGTAGGATATTCATTATTTTGTGTGATTCAATTACAAAAGGCGACGTCTGTGCATTTGCAGCCTAACAAATTACATCCCATAGTATAATAAATGCCAGACATAAATCATTTGTCATATTTCATTATGGCACAAGCCAGGAATTGTTATGCTCTGATTTCCATGCGTTCCCCTGATTACTATTCCCACATTTTGTCTTACTGCTGCTGCTGCGGTGGTGATGAGTTGTGTACGTTTTCTGCAGTTGTTTCCTCTTGCAGTTTTGGCGAATCATATCCAACTGTCACATTCTGCCTCAGAGTCATTCCCTCCAGCCACATTACCCCATTCATTGCCATTCTCCAACCTGTACACAAAAGGCCCTCTGACTTTTACACCTTTCCCAGTCATC
Source organism: Micropterus dolomieu (assembly GCF_021292245.1). Lineage (NCBI taxonomy): Eukaryota > Metazoa > Chordata > Actinopteri > Centrarchiformes > Centrarchidae > Micropterus > Micropterus dolomieu. The sequence goes on along the minus strand of NC_060152.1, from coordinate 32,035,731 downwards.
TTACTGACTCCAGCCACTCCCTCCTCAGCCCTGCAGTATTTAACCACCCCATATGTAGGCTATTCCCTGCCTTTGTGCCTTGTGCTTTTGAGCACCTGTTGCCTGTTTGTGCCTGATCCACAGACTTGCTTGACAGTGGCCCAGAAGACACTCATTGATACCTTCCAAGGAGGGTAAGGCACAGAAGGTCACTTCTGAAAGGGCTGGCTGTTCAGTGTGCTGGATGAAAGCATGACTGGAAAGTTGACTGGAAGGTGAGGTACGAAAAGGTGCACAAGCAACAGGGATGAGCGCAGCCTTCAAAGGATTGTCAAGCAATGCTGATTCAAGAACTTGAGGGAACTTCACAAGGAGTGGACTGAGGCTGGAGTCAGTGCATCAAGACTCCAAGGAGCGAAGATCAAGGACAGATCTCTTATTGGATTGGACACTGCAGCTGAAGGACTGATCTGATACCAGAGTGAAGACAGATAACAGATTAAACTCCAGTGTATCACCGCCAAGTTTTATTTGTTTTATGATTCTGGGATCCCCCATGTCGATCTAAGTTCCTTGAGTCACTACATCAAGCAAACGATCACTAACCTTTGGGTTAAAATCGACTCTGACCTTAAGCTCGACAGACAGATAAGGACAATCGCAAAAACAAGCTTTTTTCAATTGAGGCAACTGGCCAAAATAAAGCCATTTCTGTCTAGGCAGCACTTTGAAACAGTAATCCACGCCTTTGTTACCACTCGGTTGGATTACTGTAATGCACTGTACGTGGGGGTCAGTGGGTCCTCTATTGCTCGTCTCCAGATGGTACAGAACGCTGCAGCTCGTCTTTTAACTGGAACGCGTAAATATGAGCATATTTCCCCCATTTTAGCCTCACTCCACTGGCTGCCTGTACAGCATAGGATCCATTTTAAGATTCTTTTATTTGCTTTTAAGTGTCTAAATGGCCTTGCTCCACCCTACATCTCTGAGCTGCTACATGCCTATAGACCCACCCGTTCTCTTAGGTCAGCCGATCGACTGCTCCTAAGTGTGCCCAAAACCAAGTACAAGCACAGAGGGGGCCGAGCTTTTGCTTGTAGCAGCTCCTAAACTGTAGAACGACTTACCTCTGCACATTAGACAGGCATCTTCACTGTCTGTTTTTAAGCCTCTTCTTAAAACCCACCTCTTTTCTCTGGCCAATGAAAACTGAAGTTGACATTTCTTGTGTGTGTTGTATTGATTTTGTTTTATTGTATTGTTTTTATTTGTATTTTATGCGTCGTGAGAGCTTTGTCTTTAGTGTCATTTATGTACTCATTTATTGTTTTACTGTACAGCACTTTGTTTCCACTTGGACTGTAAAGTGCTCTATAAATAAATTTTGATTGATTGATTAAGCTAGCCGCACCTAATGAGTGCACACATATTCAAGCCTTTATGGTAAACCCACTGAAACGGACCGAGCTGACAGGCATGTTGGCGACTTTATCCAGTCAGTTTTGTGTTGCAGTTCATGTTACGAGATATGAGAACCAAATACAACATTATTTATCAAGTTGGTCGGAGTTGATGAATTTAGTGCGAGGATACATGACAATGTCTGGTTTTCAAAATAGGGTGTCTATACAAGATGTAAATAATTGGATTATAAATGTAATTGGATTATAAATGTAAATGCTCTGTATTTGTATAGAGCCTTTGTAGTCTTTTGGACCACTTAAAGCGCTGTTACACAACATTGCATTCACCATTCACAGTGTTCAATCAGAAACATTCACACACATTCATACACTGGTGGAACAAGAACCAGGGGCAATTCGGAGTTCAGTATCTTGCCTAAGGACACTTTGAAATGCAGCCTAGAAGAGCCGCAATGCGCTCTACCTCCTGAGCCATAGCCGCCCCATCATATTCATGGAAAGTATGAAACATATGTCTCCATTAAAAGTAAATGGACACATGTAATTTACTTTAGCGGACCCTCTCGGGTCTCGGACCCACTCACCATAGTCTCTCCAAATCCTGTGGGAAACACTGAGTAAAAAGCACATTTTGTGCAATTTGTACTATTTAATTTATGCAATGGTAAAAAAAAAAAAAAGGCAGAATAAATGGAAAAAATTTGAAAAACCTTGTTCGATATTCAGGAAAGTTTCTCATTATATTCGGCTTCCGCCAAGAATTTTCATTTCGTTGCATCCCTAGTCGTTAACTAAAAAACAAAATTGACCGGAGAATGAGCGGTCCTCCCCGCAAACTGTGAGCAATGCATACATACATAAACTGGAGAAATGAGAAATGCCGACTCACATGGCAGAAGGATGAAATGTTTAAAATGGATACTATTGTGTAAAACCAGAAAATGCAATTTCGGGAGAAATTGCAGTGTAAATGCTGGCTGTTGAAGGCTGATGCTAAATTGAATTGCTGGCTTGAATAATACCAATAAGGTTTGAAAAATGTCGATCCTATGACTAAAAGAATCCATCCAGTAGCAAAGCAGATGGCAAAACCAGTTTGTGTGTGTGTATCAATGTGTGTCTGTATGCATCAGTATGCAGTATAGTAAAGTTCATTGAAAAGTACACAGAAAGGTTAAAATTGCTTAGCTTTAGTCCACCAATCAGAACAGAGAACCAAGTCCTTTGATCGTTACTCAGCTAATTAACATCACCTAAGTAATGAGCTCTACCTTACAGATATGTAGGAAAAATCCCTCTGAATGTTTCAAATAAACCTCAAAAAATCTACAAAATGACCTCGCTGGCAGGCAACAATTAGTATTTTATTAGTGTGGATAAGCTAAAAAAGTGAGCACTTCAGCGAGTTCAAACACTGGTACATTCTCCTTTGGTCCAGAAATTTCTATGAGAATTTATAATGGCTGTGAATGGAGTTGCTTGTGGCGCTTGTCCTTTGGAAATTTACCAAGCCAAGTCTATAAGTCCGATGGCTTCAATAAGCCCATATGAGAAACCAGAACAAGATTTCCTATATTTCTGGTGTAAAATTATACATGAAGAGTGAAAGTTGTGGTCAAGCCAGTGATTTAAAGACAAATTTTTAAGATGACTCTCCAATTCTTCTCCACTGGCTGATGTCACACACTCTAACTCTGGCAATACACACTCCTTAAAACTCAGAAAGGAGCTAAAAAAAAGCATACAACTAAAACAGCTGTATTGATCAAACTATAAAAGATATCAAACTTCCTGTGACCAATTTAAAGTTGAAATTATTTTTTCAAATTTTAACCTTGGCTTCATTCACTTGTATGGGAAAATCTTCCTGGAAAACCTTGAATATTTTTGGAAAGTATTAAACATATCAAAATTCTGAATAGATGCAACCCTCTCTTCATTGAGCTGAACGATTTGGTGTCTATGTTGAAACTGTGGCACTAAAAGTAAAATCCTTCTGGCGCCACATGGTATCCAGCTGCTCATACCAGACTGCGGAGCAGGACAGGTTAAAAAAACAAAAGAAACTTAGGTCGTTAGGTCGGAGGAATAATATAAAATTGTATTTAGTGCAGAAGAACAAGGCTGTGAATTTTCCTATGTCCTACGTTCTGTAGCAATTTACATTTAAATTGATGCTATTTACAAATACGAGCGCATAGTTTCATATATTGTTATCACATGTTCGTTACCTTATGATATTTGAGCCCACTGCTATGGGCCAGCGCTTAGATGTGATGCGTTGCAGCTTAGTTGATGCGTGCAATGATCTTCTGAGCAGTTTTAATCACCCGCTGCAGAGCCCTCCGGTCCTGGGCCATGCACATCCCATGCTAGTTAGTGATGTTTCCTGTCAGGATGCTTTCGATTGCTCCTCTGTAAAAGCTGACTGAACTTGGCGTGGGAATTTGGCCTTCTTAAGCTGTCTCAAGAAATACAGTCGTTTCTGAGCTTTCTTCACCAGCGTGGAGATGTGAGATGGCCATGTCAGGTTCTCTGTGATGCTGATTCCCAGGAACCTGAAACTGTTCACCTGCTCCACCTCAGCACCACTGTTGTAGTTTGTGTCAAGAATGTGTATAAGAACGTATTGGCTCCACAGAGTATAACTCATGGAAAGTAATAGATTCCAATATGATGTAGCATTGGAGTCTAAAATCAGATAGATTTGTGGTTCTAGGTTTAAGGCCAGTTAAAGATGACCTAAGAGATAAACCTACAGGCACTAGGGGGAAGATAAACATTAAAGGGACCAAAAGATGTTATCCTTCAGATTTGGTGTTGGCTTACAACATGTTCACATGTTGTATGCCCCTTTTCCTCTGGTACACAAGCATTGCGTGTCTGTTCTGTCTGCATGTCTGCTAAGTGTTAGTTTGTGATCTCTGCCCATTTTGCTATATATTTGATTATGGTCTGTTCTGTTTTATCCTAGTCTGCGTGCTTGTCTTTGTCTGTCTGTCTGTACTGGTTATGAACCTTGGAATGTCATTCAGTTGTGTTAATGTATTTTGGTCTGGTCCTGTCTTTTCTGTCTTGTGCAGTTTGCCTGTGTGATTCAGTTATTTAGTCTGTTTTGTCTGTTAAATGTTTTGGGTTGTAGTTCCAGTTTGATTCTTGGTTTATGTTTTGTAACCTGTCTGCGTTCAGTCTGTCAGTCACCCTCTTTGTCTGTATCTGTGTGTTGCTCTGATTGGTATCACCTATTTGAGTTCCTGCTTTCCTCGTTAGCCTGTGCTTAAAAATGTTTGTCATTTCAGTTCTGTCCTTGCGTGCTTGTTAGTTGTATGTTGGTATTGTTCCTGAGTTCTTGTTAGAGTCCCTGTCTGTTCCTGTGTATTTTCTGCAAAGAGATACTAATTGCTTGTTTGATCACCACCTACATGATCTGAGTTTCATTCCTTCCCATTTTTCCCATACTTGTTTCTTTATTAGAGAAGTTTGGATTTTTGTTGCCTTTTGTCTGTGTGAGTTTTGTTGGATTTACCAGACTGGTCTGCTTTCTTTTTGAACTCTGCCACTTGTGTGAACTTTGGTCAAATCATCGAACTCTGCCTGCTGGTGAAGTGTCCTGCATTTGGTCCTAAAACTCTGTATCTGCCAGAGCACACAGCACATTCCTGACACTCCCATAACCCTGCAGCAGCGCTACAGGCTGACTGCCTCCATGCCATACAGCGCTGAAGCAGTAATTTGTGAAGAAGTAGCCCCCAACCCCAAAGTACTGAGTGCATAAATTAACCTTTTTCAGAACTTTTCAACTTTTCAGAAGGTCAATATTTCTGTATTATATACATTCTTTATTCTAACATTCTGAGATATGGACACTCGCCCCTTTGACAAGAGCATATTATTAAATATTTTTGTTCTTTATACATACTGTAATCTTTTATAGGTGCTTAGTCGTTAATTCACCATTTGCTTTATTTGGATCTATTTTAGCTCATTGGCTAATCTTCCAAAAGTCCTTGTTAAAACATTTAAGCATACAATAATTCATACACAATTCCACACAACTGTTAGCACAGACATGTACACCGATAAGCCATAACTTTATGACGACTGACAGGTGATGTCAGTAGAACTGATTATCTTGTTACCATGACACCTGTCAATGGGTGGGATATATTAGGAGGTAATTAAAAATTTTGTCCTCAAAGTTGATGTGTTAGAAGCAGGAAAAATGGGCAAGCATAAGGATTTGAGCGACTTTGAGGGTCAAATTGTAACGGCTAGACAACTGGGTCAGAGCATCTCCAAAAAAAAGATGTGAGATGTGTGAGTATGGGGATGGGTAGCCGCAGACCAGTCATGGTGCCCATGCTGGGCCTTGTCCACTGCTGGAAGTGCCTACAATGTAGAGTTACAATACGTCCTCTTTTTCCTGACATGTCCTCTTTTTGGGAGCTAAAAAGATGCTTCCGGCTGGGATTTCTAAATTGCCCAAAATGTTCAGGATTTTGCTTTTGCGCTACAGTCGCAATTATTGTGTGCGTTTTTGCATTGCTTTGACCAGCACCGGCACTATTACATTATACACTTTGGCGTACAGGGACTTTTTCTTGCGTACTGGCACTGCTCACAAGCTGCCGGTATTCTTGTCTGCCCTCTCTACCAGCTGAGACAGAGAGAGGAGAAGATCGGGTGCTTTTTATTATCCAATTGTGTGCATAATGCACAAAAAACTTGGCACAAAACCGGCCAACAGCAGGCAAGCAGAGAGAAAAGGGTCAACAATTAGCCACAGCTTACCTGGAAATGCAGTGTAAGTTCCAGCAGAGACTACAGCTCTGTAGCTTCTCAAGATTACAGCGGAGCTACCATGTGTTTAACCCCCCATCGCACAAAAACACACATGATTTGACGATGTAAATCCTTAGTCGGGACAGCCCTAAGGCCTCCTATAAAAACAGACACTGTCCCTTTTTCTGAAAACCAAAATATGGTCACCCTACTACAAGGGGCATGTGAGCATCAGAACTGGACCACGGAGCAATGGAAGAAGGTGGCCTGGTCTGATGGACCACGTTTTCTTTTACATCACGTGGATGGTTGGGTGCTTGTGCATCACCAGGATACACTATAGGAAGAAGGCAAGCCAGCGGAGGCAGAGTGATGCCTTGGACAATGTTCTGCTGGGAAACCTTGGGTCCTGCCAATCATGTGGGTGTTACTTTGACATGTACCACCTACCTAAGCATTGTTGCAGACCATGTACACCCTTTCAAGGAAACAGTATTCCCTGATGGCAGTGGCCTCTTTCAGCAGGATAATGCGCCCTGCCACAAAGCAAAAATGGTTCAGGAATGGTTTGAAGAATGAGTTCAAGGTGTTGACTTGGCCCCCGAATTCCACAGTTCTTAATCCCTTCAGTTTTTTGTTTAAATTGTCTTATAATTTTTGTAACAGTCTGCCTTGTCTACCTCACATCAATACCTTTAGTGTTTCCTTCAATTCTTAATATGCCTTTTGACAATTTCCAAAGAAGAAAGCTGATATTGTTGCATCAAGTAAACTTTTTCCCCAGCAAGGAAAAGTAATGTTTGCCCTATAAAGAAGCCGTTGCGCTTTCATTCTTATGGGGCTCACATAAACATTTTTGACAAGATTTTCCTGCTGTCAGACAGAAAAATATCTAATCTGATATCACGTTAACTTTTCTTGTCTTTTAAAGTATTATTTTTTTCACAAACCATAACCACAATATTTTAGAAAATCGACAAAGGGGAAAAAAAAAAAAACCCTGACATTTTGTGAAGCACATTAACAAACAGAAAATTCAACATCTCACAAACAAATAATAATAATAATAATAATAATAATAATCCTTATTTGTAGAGCACTTTTCAAAAACAAGTTACAAAGTGCTTTAACAAGTGTAAAGACAATAATACCCAAGAGACAATAATACAAAAAACAATACAAGATAAAAGCATGAAAACAATCAACTAAAGACAAACGATGACATTTTACAAAACAAACTTAACAAACAGAAACCACAATAACATTCCATAAGACATGTCAACAGAATAGAAAACAATGACATTTCAGAAGAGAAATCAACAACAGAGAAAACACAACATTTTCTATTCGGTCATTGCTTTGTTAGTCCATATATAACAGACATAAATGCAAGTTATCTTCCATTTGTTTTTAGTGCAAACAGGCCTTCTCTTGATATTTTAATGGTGTAATTATGTTGTACATTCACAGCCCCTTGCCAAAATATACTCTGCTTCATTAAAACAGTCTATTATGGGACTCCTCATAATTACATCCCAATTTAGACTGCTTTATTTGGTACAACACATAATAATTAATGTCCCAATCAACCTTTCTGGAACAAATTATATTACTTAATTTTGAATTGCTGTCACATTTGCATACCTATTACAGTGAAAGAATACTTGCTAGCAAATTTACGAATGAGGATAATTACAAACAAAAGCGTTGCAGTATTACTCAGGAATAATAATTTATGACAGGTTAGTCACAGGTCTGAATTCAACAATATACCGGAAGAATTTTCACTTTATTTTGAACAGTAAAACAATGCTATATTGTCATAATATTATATATAACATAGTTGAAATGTGCTGTTCTTACTTTTGACCTGGCATCATGTATTCACCTTCAAATTCATGCCAAATGAGCAACATTATGTTGTACATTCCTTTTTTTTCCCTCACAGCAGACATTTTAACTTGAAACCGCTTGAAAAGCATAGGTGTAGTTGTAGTACAGTACAATAGTTTTTTCATTAACATTTTTCAGAGGCCTTGAATTTTGCATTGCCTATTATAATAAGGACACATAAGTAAAATAAGACATTCATCAACCTAACCGTATTTTTCAATTGCTAACAAGCGATTACCTAAACTTAAGATACTTTATCAAAACTTAGCTCAGCAACAGACCTACCTCACACAATTATCCAAATACTACAGTTTCTGCTCAAAACCACATTTTGTTCTTTAAACACCAACTCAAAAAATGCAAAAAACATTCTCTACATACAAACTCTATCAAAATCCAGCAAACCTCAAAATCAAATCATTCTGTCAAAACACTAGAACTTTTTTTCCCAAGAGGAACAGACCTATCAATCATAGAAAAATAACTAAAGTGACTTACAACTGCTCTTTATGAGGGGTCGCACGCCTCTGGAGCAACTAGGGGATAAGTTTCTAGTTCAGGGACACACTGGTGGATGTGTCACAGTGGGGAATTGAGCATGGGTCTCTCACACCAAAGGCATGTGTCCTATCCACTGTTTCATTGCCATCCCCATTTTCATGTTTCAGTTCTACCTGCATAGAGTAGACAATGTGAAATCCATTGTTTTTTGTAATTCATTTTCCTTGTAACCACCCAACATTTTTGTCGTGAATGTGTGCATTTTTGGCAACAAACAATGTTTCACTAGCAAAGTCCATGGCGCAACAATATGTCATTTTAAAGGTTTAATGAATATTCTGAATTTGCAGATAGATAAATGGATGTAGAGGGGAAGGGTGGTGGTGGAAGAAGGATGCCGTCTAATGGCTGGTCTGGGAGGATGTATGATGAGCAGGCAGAGAAGACTCAGAGTGGGGGTTCTGTATCGGTAGTGGTTTCACCTGACTGATTTACTGACTCCCCAGACGGTACCTAGATGAGACATGAGAGAGTGCACCGGGTTGAATAGGAGGGGATGGAGGGATTGAGGGATGTGGGGAGATGGATGAGTGGGTGTGGGGATGAGTGGATGTAGGGAAGGGAAAGAGAGGGTGGATCGAGCAAACAGAGACAGACGAGGCTGGCTGAATAGCAGGAGTCTAGATAGACTTGTCAGCTGATTAGAGGTGTGGTTCAGGGGTGGACCTGCTCCCGAACCTAAGCTAACCAATTAACTTTATTTCACTAGCAAGGACCACGCCACAACAAAATGTCATTTTAAAGGTTTAATGAATATTCTGAATGTGCAGATAGATAAATGGATGTAGAGGGGAAAGGTGGTAGTGGAAGAAGGATGCCGTCTGAAGGCTGGTCTGGGAGGATGTATGATGAGCAGGCAGAGAAGAATCAGATTGGGGTTTCTGTCTCGTGGTTTGGTCGAAGATGCCTGATCTTGACGCTGTGGACGCAGCACCGAAACGGAATGAATGGCTTGAATAGTGTTCGGGTGATATGCCTAAAATACAGAGGATTATGTTCGGATGTTTCTGGAACCAGAATCAAGTGGCCATTTTTCCTGTTTCGGTAAGGAAAAGTCTGTCCTGGATAGAAACACCTACCCTGGTTCAGCTACTCGTCCCTGGCCCTCTTCCTTTCCCTGGCCCAACTTTTCTTCTCCCTTGTTCAGACATTATTCTTTCTTTCTCTCCTCCTGTGTTGTTCTGTATCCACATAGGATAAACTCAACTGCAGAAAGTCCCCTTTTTACTGCATTGTGTATGTAATTAAAAGAACCTCAACACCTGTCTATGACTCTGATGTCCAAAGTACAATAAATCAGCTATTTCGTAATGTATCACTGATATGTTCAATTCAGAAACAACATGAATTGTGTTAATTGTCTGGTATAACAGACCAATGTTGACTGTGACTAAAATGTGACTACAGATTAGACAAAAGGATGTTAGCAGTTGTAAAAAAGTGTAATTGCTAACAACTCTTGAACACTGTTGTCTGTACCAGCAACAGTTAAATTCCACATCCGAAATGCACGAACACTACCAAAACACTGCATACTAGTTTCAATATCAAATAATTTTACAAAAACACCAGCAGTAGTTCTCTCCAACAGCAACAACTTTGTCACTCATAACACAATTACCTAAAAAACACTAACAACAACTAGTATTAAAGTAGATACATAATTTTATGGGAATCTTTGAAGTAGTAAATTATTGTGTTCTTTATTGTTTTGGTTGTGTATGTGTGTGTTTTTAGATGCTGATAGTATAAGAAATATGCACATTGTCTTATTTTACAGTAAATAAAGTTCCCATTATGAAATACAGTAAGAATGGTAAAAGTCTTTATACAATGTACAACAGAGTAGAACAGGAAAACAGGAAAAGCTTCGCTGTGCTTTATCTTTGCCATCAAGTAATTAAAAAATAAAATGCAGTGAATAAAATTGCAAGGAAAACTAAAGTCAGTACTGTAATTGCTTGCTCAAAAGTCCACCCAGTCTCTTGCATCCGTGTAGCAGCACGCTGCACAAATGGTAATATTGGCACCCCTTTGGCCTGGGACACCAACTGTAGATCTTTTGCCAATCAATTTCAAACCTCGCCGGCGTGTTTTGGCCAAGTCCATGTAGATAAAAACATGGGGTGCGTGATGGGCTTCCTGCTCCATGACTCTCTAAAAGAAATCCCCTCTTTGGGGGGTAGTCATTGGGTCCTAAAAAAGAAATAAGAATTAAACACAAGCAATAAATTTTATTTTTGGGTAATATGCAGAATACATATTTTACCTGTCGGTTTGCAGGAAGATTCCGACATTGACATGGGAATGACCTGTCGTTGGTGTCATTTATATAATTTCAATCAATACTATTTCACTATTTGTGTCTATGACCATCTTTTTTAGGATTATGAATGTATTTCAATGGGGTTTGTAATTTGGGAAATTGCTGTCCATTTGAACGTATGAAAGGTTTTGAACTTAAATTTAACAGTTTTGAAAGGACTATGTAAGCATTTGCAGAATAGGCTGTGGATACACAGGTGTTTTTCTGGTGGTTGACTTGGAGTGAGAAAAGAATTCTTGAATTTTAAAAGCTGTTTCATTGAATGTCTTTTGTGTTAAATCAATGCATTTTGTATTACAGCAAGGCAAGAGTCAGTCTCAGTTTGGTCCACACAGACTTCTGTTGTGCTAACAGTGTGAAGAGTTTTGAAAAAGTAAACTCATTATTGAAAAAATGCTTTTTAGCAATTGTGAAAAACTGTATACAAGACAAACATCAGTACAGACATAAGAGACCAGGTGGAGCAGACAGTTCGGCAGATATGAGGGACTGTAACAAAGCAACTTAGTTATTTATAAACATCACATCTTAGTTATTTATAAATGTCTGCACTTCTTCCCCAATTTTTAATGCTTTTGGTTTTTGAACAGAAGGAAGTCTCTCACAATACTGGTTGGTGAAAGTAGCATTTATGTGAAGGCCGTTATTAACATCTTCATACCCTGAGTTTTTCCTCGCCAAGTTTATTTCGCGTAAATGTAGCACTTTAATCTCGGGAAAAAAATTTTAGTGATCTCCAAAATGTTTTCCTGGCCCCACGATGAGATTTTCTTTTTTGTTTTTGAGTGAAATGACACCTATGGATTTGGTGATCCCTTAACTGCTCATCTAGCACCATCACCCAACTTTGATTTATAACCAAAACTCTTAAGAAAAATGCCCATCAGTGATTGTGGTACTTGCGTCATGTATGTTAATTAGGAAATGTTTGCATGCTAAAATGCTAAACTAAGATGGTACCTTCTTTGCATTGGCTTGTTAAGTTAATATAGTATAGTATACACAGAGCCACCCAACGATATGGCTGTAGACTCTTAATGTTGTAAAATTGCCTGGAGGTGATCTTGACTTTTCTTTAGGCAATATATCACCGAAATGCACTGTATTTCCATGTGGAGGTCCAACAAACATGTTACAGTGAATGCATATCCTTGCCAATATTTTGACACACTAAAAACTCCTGGGTTATTTCTTCAACCCATTTTCTGGGTTAGTTGTGTTGGGTTAAAATTATGGGTTATTTTTTCAGAGAGTAACCATTTTCTGAGTTATAGGGCTAACATTTTGACCCAATTCCTGGGTTGATTGGGTTTCTGGGTTATTTTTCAAAGAGTAACCCATGTTTTGGGTTATAGGGATGGCTTTCTCCCTCTCAAATTCAAATGAACTTTATTGTCATGAATGTATAGCAACCACCCTGCAGTTGTTCTGGAAATTTCTCACAACAGTCGTTTGAAATAACCGTCGCTTCCGTCGTGTATTCAAGGTAAGCAAGTATTTTCAGTGTTGATGTACTTTTCTGTGTCCATGTACCCGTTGCTAATTTAGCACCATTTGCTGAAAAAATTACCATGGCTTAGTTGCTACATTGAGACTAGCGTTAGCCGTGGTAATTCTGTGGTTGCCATGTACATCTAACTAGTCCATGTAAAGTCACACATGATATTACCAATATTTGAAGACTTTAAGCCTGAAGTTCAATCCAGTTTGAACTGGAATTGAATGTTGTTGAATGTTTGAGAGTTGTTAATTTTTCTATTTTTCATATAGTTTAATTTAATGCAATAAAAGTGCTTGAAGTGTGTAATATTGTCACAGTCACCCCTAGTCACATGTCTTCCTTTGTTCGGTTTTCCAGCCACTTATCTGTTTCCATGGTTTCTGTCATTTAGTTCATCTGCATCCCCTGTGTTTAGTTAATTACCATCATCATCATCTGTTCCACCTGTGTTCTGTTAATCAATGTTCATCTGTGTTAGTATTTAGTTCCTCCAGTTCAGTCAGTCTTTGGCCGTTCTACTTTGTAGTCTTGTTTAGTGTGTGCACATCCTGCCTGGCTGTACCTTTTTTGGAGTTACTTTATTAGTAAAACATTTGAATTGGAATTTTGGACTCTTTCTTCTTCAGCCTGCACCACACTGTGACAGATATTTACACTGGCATTCTGGCATAGTAACCCAAGTTAGGTTATTTTTGACCCAACTCCTAGGGTTAAAAAGTGACCAACTAATTTCTGGGTTATTTCAACCCAGATATTGAGGTTGTTCTTTTGACTCAGAAGTTGGGTTATATTAAGTACAATGTTGGTTGGGGGGTTTAACCCAAGGTCAGGTATTTAACCCAGAAGTTGGGTCAAAAAGAACAGTCCCTTTTTAACCCAGGAGTTTTTAGAGTGCACCTGCATTGTTTACAGCCATATTTGCTTCATTGCTGTCTTCTACTTCTTTGCATTTGTTGGCTAATTGCTACACTTCTTGGCATTAACCACCATGAGGGAATAAGTATGAATCAGGAGAAACATGTATTGCATGCTCATACACGTCATTCTTTTCACATGCATGCAATACAGAAAAGGGGCCCTGCTCATAAAAAAATAAAAATAAAAAAAATGCTCCAGAAAGTTACCTGTGAGCAAAAACTCCATAGGGTTCCTTAAAAGAATGAGTTTGGTGATATCTAATATATGCTTTTTTTTCTTGTCTACATAGCCTACAAAATAACAACAATAAATATATACTAACAAGAATTTTGTGTGTTTCCAAAACCTGATCTTATTCTTCTATGCCATAGAGCCCTATTGTTGTCCAAATTAGTTTTGTAAATTACAATAAATACATGCATACATAAAGCTGTTATAACATTGTACAATACAGGCAAATGTCTCAATACAAAGCTTCAGTCAATTTAGGTGTGTTTATGTGTTTTACAGGTCATGCTCATGACTCGCCACAGCATTCAATGTAGGTAATATCTTTATATTTGCACATGGAAATTGAGTTTAAAAAGTCTAAAAGTGTGGAAACCTTAGGGTTTTTTTTCTGAATGCTTAAACACTAACAGTTATTCCTGAAGCACTATTTCTGAAACCATTAACATTTGTGGCCAGATCTTTTACCAAGAGTGCCAAACTGAATGCATGTTCCTTACTTTACACACAGTTGGTAATTTTATAATACGCTTCTATCAAAACTGTAAACTTTACTAATTTTTGCTACACTAAAAGATGAGTAGGTAAAGAAGTAAGAGGAGAGGGTGAGAGCAAGTAGGATGAGGGAGAAGGAGAGGACCAGGAAGAGGGAGGGGTGCTATTAGTTGATGTTGTCCCTTGCATTGCCTCAGGAACAACAGCGCTGTTCTCAGCTGATGGGCTTAGAGGAACAGAGTTGACCAGCAGGCAAAAATCTTTCAACCTGATTTGCACTTGACCTTTGTGTTTCACATTTGGAGCTTTGCAGCATTTTTGCCCATTAACTAGTCTCTAAGGCTGAAGTCACAGCAGAAATACTCAGCATAGCTTCCTTTTTTTTGGACTACGCCATGTTTCTACTCTCAGAGATCACACAGTAAAGATGGACTGTTATTGATCACAAATTTGCATATTAAAGTTCACCAAAGTTGGCCACCTAGAGTTAAGCCACCCACATTTTTTATATCCCAGGAGCAGCGCTGGGCTGGGAAGGGATTTTTGCAGAGTAGCCGCAATTGATACTGCATTATAACATCACGCATTGACCCAAAAAGCCTCATTGGAAAAGGAATGGATGTCAAACCTTTAATAAATATTTTACCCAGGAGTCACCTTGTAATGACTCATTATCAGAATCTGTGCCTTTTTGTTTGAATAAAGACTAGAAGAGCATCTAGTGTCATAGTTCTTAGATCATCTAACTTTACCTCAAGATGGTGCAGCGGTAGTGTAAACCTGTAGCGGAAACTGCTGTTAATGTTTTGTGATTTTTTTTTTTTTTTTTGCTGTAAATGCCCATAGTTGCGTATAAATGCTCAGTGAAACGCCTCTCATTAATATTATGTACTGACTGCATGAAGAAAAGGAGGCAAATTCTGACAGAGAAGCTACAAAACGAAATTTAACTCAGTGTGACACTGATGTTTTTTTAGGTGAAAATGTTGTGTAGTGGATAAAATGCACACTTATGCACAGGAGTAAAGGGGACACCGGGGCTCCAGCCCCTTGGTAGGTGCCTCCCTCCTGAGTAGTGAAAAAGTGAACGAAATCAATTCCATTTGTTTAAAAGGCTACATTCCACTCAACCCAATGAGTTAAAAGAAATATGACTTGTTTTATGTGAAATAAGCAGGACACTGAAAGATTTACTTAATAAAATGTTATATTTTTCTTCTTTGATACAAGCAGAGCATCACATCCACACTCTGGCGCACAGCGTTTGGCTCAAATAAAGGCAATAAACATGTGATAACAATATGCGAAACTATGAACTCGCATTTGCTTCACTGAGGCATCAAACGTCATTATTTTTTATATGTAATTTGTCCTCCTGTTCACCTTTATTTATGAGAATATTAATGATTCCTGATTAAACTGTATAGCATATTTGAGGTGTTCTTTTGCAGAAACAAATTTCTATTTGTGTTTATTATTTATCCTAAGTCATGGTTCTGTTTGTGTGTCTCAAAAGCAACTAGGAGTTAAGTATCTTGCTCAGGGACACAATGGTGGATAGGTCACAATGGGGAATTGAAACCAGGTCTCTCACACCAAAGGCATAGTCTTATCCATTGCGCCATCACCACCCCAATGCAATAAAGACATCAAGTACATCATAAATTTTTTTTATAAACATATAAATTCATGCATTGTTAGGTCTGTCCGCAAAATGACAAGCA
The DNA here is from genome assembly GCF_021292245.1 of Micropterus dolomieu. Classification (NCBI taxonomy): domain Eukaryota; kingdom Metazoa; phylum Chordata; class Actinopteri; order Centrarchiformes; family Centrarchidae; genus Micropterus; species Micropterus dolomieu. The sequence goes on along the minus strand of NC_060152.1, from coordinate 32,019,897 downwards.
AACAACTTTGCTTGTTTTCTAAGTGGTGTTTGGATTGATCAGGGCTATGCTATGCTAAACTGTTTCATAGTAAATTACAATGATAGCTGGAATCAAGTACTCATGTCGCCCAATTTGGGTACGAAAGACTCTCTTCGTGTTGTATGTGAATGTGTCATAATACTGAACTGCAGACTATGGCAAGTGACAGAGCAGACTACTTCTTGAGGAAGCTTATTCCTTTATTGTGTGCAGCGAGATGTTGCACATTTTTTATCAGTCTGTCGTTGCAGCACAGTTTTGTTTGCAGCCATCTGCTGGGGCAGCAGCATCAGAGTCAGTGACACTAAGAAGCTGAACAAGCTGATTTAAGAGGGCTGGCTCTGTGCTGGGGACTGCCCTGGAGCCTCCTGAGTTGGTTGTGGGGAGAAAGATCTCACGTTGCTCAAAATTATAGATAACACTTCACGACCTCCGCACGAACTACTGGTCAGACAACAAAGTCTTTTCAGTCGGAGACTTCTTCAGGGCTGCGGTAATATGGACCGCAACAGGAAGTCATTTCAACCCACTGCACTTAAACAATGAAACTAATTCCCTGAAGCTTGGTCTTGTAAGAAATCCTGTTAGTAGCATGTGAGATTTTACATGTAAAGGACAGATTAATGGACAGAGGCAGCTCCACAGTCCCTCCCTTAAGAAATAATGAAGTGATCATCTCTGATGAACTTGAGTACTAATCTAAATTGATTAAATAACTCTGACTTAACAAAGGAGGACCCCAGCCTATTTAAGGAACTGAATATTCATTGTTGGATGGTACTGAAGAATGAACAAAAGGTCAATCAACTGGAAGTAAATAATTACATATTTTAAGAATAATTTATACTGTACTTAATGATATAGATGTTTTATGCTTTATCTTTATTTAATTACATGTCCCATATACCCAATATACAGTCACCCATAAAATCAAGCCATCTATTAGAAGAAATCAACAATCGCCCATCAACTCACTGGGGGGGACTCCTGCCACAGCTCTGCTATTAGTGTCTGCAACATGAAATATATGTCTATGAAGTTGTAACAATAAAATTAGAATGAGGGTAAGAAGACCTGGGGGTATAAATTGTCTAAAGCAGTAAACCTCATTCAGAAATTCTTGAAATGAACAGCCCGATCCAGACTTTGTCTTTCTCATAACAAACCTCCTCAGACAGCTCTATTTTGTCTCCTCTTCGATTCAGACAGAATGAGAGAAAAAAATCAGAGGCAGCGTGCAGTGCATGCAAAATCTATGGGAGAGATTGAGGGAGTAGCAATATTGCTCCGGGTAACACAAACTGAGGAGAAAAGGATCAGATCCCCGAAAAGCCCACTGATAGTCCTGCTACACATGTTATAAATGAGCAAGGTTGGAGATATATGATCAGGTGTGTGTGTGTGTGTGTGTGTGTATATATATATATATATATATATATATATATATATATATATATATATATACACACACATTGTAGACACATCCAGGCCATGCTTGCATATATATATTCAATTATAAAGCACAAAAGGTCAAGTCACTTGTAGTTTTTATTTTAATAATTAAAATTAGACTGTGACAGTTTTGCTTTTACCTTAAAATAAGACAAGGAGAGAAAAAATGATTGAATGGTTAGAGAAAAGAAATTATTTAACTTAAATTCAGTTAGAAACTCCTGGACTTTAATAGCTCCTGTGTTTCAGCCAGTTTTCTGCTCATGTTCAAAAATTTCTGCACATTCAGAATCTCTCCCACGTATCGACAGTGTTTTCTTTGACATGTCCAAGCTGTAATATTACAAGAAAAACGTCATCAATTAATCATAATAATTTTTAGTTCTACTTGCCCTATACTCCGCTGTGCAATAGTCTGCGTTATTGCTCTGCTGATCTGGTAGTACACCCTTCAGACAGTCTGCAGACACAGACGCATTTGCTGAATGAGAGGAGGAAGTGGAAACTGACACTAACACTAACACTTCTGATCAGGCAGAAATCTCACCACAAATCCACAAAAATGTTCACTTCAGCATCTTAAATAAAGTGCTGCTCACAGTACCAAACAGAGCAAGTCACAGCACGAGATGTTTTCACTGCGGCAGAAAATTGATGTGTAGTCAAATAGTGTGAGTCCCATGCACAGAGGTTAAGCAAGCCAAAGCTTGATTTGCTAGTCGGCCTAACTGTTAGCTCCTAACCTGTCAGACATATATGGTGCTCCTTAACACTTTTTTTGGTCAGAAATTTGGCCATTGCATCCCTATGATTTTATATTTCTCTGTGTACTGGTAATTTGGCTTTTCTTTTCTGGGCCCCTGACAGGCTGCAGTGTTTGCTTGAAGTGACTGGCTTTACATTTTTTCGGGTCCTGCACATCTAAGTGTTTCGACTGACCATTTTCACAATAACAGTGGGGGGTGGGTTAACAGATGACAAGTATGAAATATATTTATTTTGATAACAATACATGTAGTTATCGTGTAAATGAATATGAATTGTTTTGGTAGTGATATAAGACAGTAAGTAAAGTGTTGTACTTGATCCCGTTTAAGGGTCAATCAATGAAAACAATTTAGAACGCCAGGCTTATTTTTTTAAATGCTCCAAATGCATCATAAGTCTAAAACATAAAATAAGTTTCCACTAATCAATACTGTTTCTGTTGTAAGATGTCAAAGACAACTAATCCTTACTGGACTGCAGAAAAGATGTTAACCAAAAAACTGAACTTTTCTTCCCAGCAGCTCCCTTCCTTTGTCTTTCTTCAGTGCTGTTAGCATAAAACCCTTCACCATCCTCGGTAGCTCTGCTGTCCTCTGATTAGGCTCTATTAACCCAGAGGTGGAAGAGGAGGAGCAAATAAAACAAGACCTAAAAAGAATCGATAAATGTTTCATCAGGTTTAAAAGACAGTGTTAGCCTCAGTTTTATGGGTGCTACGCTACAGTTTCAGGGTGGCCAAGTCCTTGGGTTTAAAAGAAAGGTTTATGGTGCTGTAAACATAGCCCAATTCTCTTTTCCATTTCGACCACATAAAGTCATGACAGATCAGTAAATCTACACGGGAGAGTGGAAGCACTTTGCCCCGCGCTTTCTCCTCTGCAGGTTTCTCTGCACTTTCTCCTTTCTTTGCAGCCAAGAACATATGAAGGGTAAATGCCAGGATCAGGCTGCGAGTTAGCTGTGAACTGGAGCAAAGAGGAACCATTCTTACTGATAACATAACTAAAAATGTACTGAATACACACTGTGGACCATACAATTTTTGTCTCTCTGTTAACCTCAAGCTCTAAGACTACAGTTGATTTAATTATTAACATTGAATGATATAAAGGGCTTTATCATGAATGAAAGCAGGATTTAGAATATATTACACTATATACAACCATATCAGTCTGAATCATTAGATGTGAAAATGCTCTTGTCTATCTCACCTAATGTCTGACTCTAGGTCAGTTTCTTTGATATCGATTTTAGCTATATGAAACGTGTACTAAAAGGTCTACTTACAAGTTTGTAAGAGCTTGTTTTTTATACATTTTATATTGTGCTTTAGTTTGGAGTCCATGTTGGTCATTAAGATGCATCCTCTGGGACCCGTGAATGTACGTACTAAAGTATGTGGCAATCCATTTAGTAGATGTCAAGATATTTTACAGAAAGTGAAAACATTGACCTGCTGGTGGCACTAGAGGAAAAGTCAGGGGATCAATAAAGTTATCACAATTCAACCTGTCTGGAATGCAGGGTGCGAATTATACAATGCCAACCAAGGGGGTCAACTTTTTTTCCTATTCATAAACCAAACCCAGTACAGCGCAGGTACATGGAAAAGTGAACTGAAATCTTACAATGCTTACTATATCCTCACTTATTTAACTAATGATATGTCATTCCATCAGTTGATGGGTGCCCCATACCACACAACACGTTTTGTAGTCGAGCAAATTACAACACACAACAGCAGCCCATCAAAACGCTCAAACACAGACCCACACAATGCTGAACCAGAACCCATGCCACAACCGTAAAATACAGGCTGCATTATCATCTCTAATTCCTAATTCTTCTCACTTCAAGCAGTAAGTTTCAACTTAATCTTTTTTTCAGCAAATATCTCCTTTCCTCTTGCTCATGTTGACTGTGAATACAATGTAATACAATGTTCAATAAAGCAGTTGTCGTACATTGTTGGGGAATTGGGAATTGTTGGATCTCTTCCCTGCTCTGTATAAAAAGTGCAATGCGATGACTTTTGTTATGAATTAACACTACATAAATAAAACTGAAACTGAATACATTTGTAATAACAAACCTGGATTTTAACATTTATCTGGGCAGGTAAAACTCCTGAATTCCAGAGTGAAAACATGGCTTGTTATTGTAAAAAGAATCACAAATGACTTAAAATGAAATAATAAACTCTATTTTGATGTCAAAATGTATCTCTACAATAACTAATCCTCTATTTCACTGCTCCTGCCTAAGCACCAGTGTTAGCTGACAATAAGATAAAATATTTATATAGTGGTAATGAAATGAGATATGAAATATGATGGGCTATCAGCTAGCTAACTAGCTAATTAATTAGAAGGCTCATTTTAAGTAAATGAAATGCTAATTATGAAACTCTGAAGGTAGGAAAGTTAAGTGTATTAAAGCAGCTAGATAGCTACTGACATTAACTTACAGTGTCTCCACCAGCGTGAGGTTGACTGGACTGGATAAGCTGCCGCTGCGAGTGATGTGGGTAGACCTTCGACTAACATCAAAGTTAGGAAATGGTATTTTCCATTTTAGGGGTGTCTGAAATCATATTTTAAGATTCTTGAATATGAGGCATGAATATGGGAAATATATTGTAATATTTACAAATATAGGTAAGAAAGACCCCCCTGGACAGTTGTTTTTGCCTCTTTTGGGGGGATCCAAGCCTTATTTCCCCCCGTAATTCAAACCATGGGGGAATGGGAATGTCTCTACCAAATTGCATAGCAATCCATCCAATAGCTGTGAAGCTATTTCCCACTGGACCAAAATGGTGAATGGATGGACTGGCCTGTGGGTTCGGCCAATGAAGTTTGTTCCCAAAACAAAACATTGTATTTGTGATATGACTTACTATTATTACTTTGCTTTGTTTCATGATAGTGACTCTCCTGTCTAGAAACATTCCAAACTGAACAGGATCAACTGTAATAATAAGAATAAATGCACCTAACTGGCCCCTCTTTTCCTTGTTAAGAAAGACAAGTTCTGAAAGATGAAAATAAGACTGAAAGACTTGTGAAGAAGCACGGTTTCTGCAGTGTACCAGTCTTCTTCATTCATTAACACTAGAAAAAACTGTGGGTTTGGGTGGATCAGCGCTCATACAAAAAACTGACCAGCTATAAGGGGAAAACATTGTCCCATAAATAACTCCTTTATATTATGATTTGTTATATGGTTAAAAGTTGCAGAGCTTGGTTTTACCTTTTACTCAGCAATTGTGTGAAACTGCTACAAAAGGAATGGATGCAACTGTATTTTATAAAAAATTTTTGATGAATTTACAAGCACTTGAAACCGCACTAAACAAAAGAAATCCCCTCTCCCTGGTTCCCTGTTCCCCCTGGACCACATAAGTGTAGAGTGTACAGTTAAATTTAGGTCAGCACTTTATTAAGTGTAACACACGCCTTGGTCGGTCTACCCCAGGGTTAGGGAATTGCATTTGCGGTCTGCTCTGACAGAATGGCAGACAGTTATGATAAGAGAGCGTAAGGGTGGAATCCATTTAACCTCCAACCACTGCAGTGGGAAGCCAGCCCGGCCAGTGTTATCCTCCACAGGCAGGCTGCGGAAGGAGAGGCTGAGACAGACAGTAACAGGTGGTAAAGGCGGGTTTTCCCAGGCCAGGGAACACACCGCTCTCAAACTCATCACCCCAATTTCTACATCATTAACCTCACTCAATAACTGCAGTACTAGTAGAAACACAAGGACAGGTGTACTGCACACAGGAAGGTTGTACATCCATGCATTTAAATCAAAAAGTTTCTTTATGGCATGTAAGTGCATTTTTATGGTACTCATTGAAAATCAGACAATTTTGTTTAAAGTATGTTACTTTTCTGTTCATGGTAACCCGTTTTTGCTCAGGAGGGAATGGAGGGTTATTTTAGTGGGTGACATCATTTAAAGTCGACAAGCTGTAGTTACTGTTGACAAGGGTAATTAACTTATTAACGTATTCCGTGAGAGAAATATGTCAACTTTAGATTTAACAATAAACATCCACCTATAACAACCCATACAGCTGAGTCATACTATACTTATTCTTAACCCTGCTCACACAGCACTGATTGGCCGATAGTATCAGCTGTCTCTTAGAGACCCAAACAAGAAAGCAACACGCATCCTCTTGTTACAACTAAATCAAGATGGATGGCTCATATAGCTCATTAGCTAATTGACGTCAGATGCTTTGTTCAATTCACAAACCTGCTCCCATTCAAAGAATCCAAAGACATATGAGAGCAGAGTCTTTACTGCCTCTGTACAGCCAGGAGCTATCAACGTCACATCCTTGATGCAAGTGTAACTGACTAAAATGTCACTTGCAGGATAAGATTAGAAATTATTATGGTTACTCACCTCCTTCCTTGTATAGTGACCTCTTTACAGGCTTGTAAATGTGTGACTGCAGTTTTTCTGTTAGGGCACGTGTCCACCAAAGCATTTTTTACCAGCTGAAAACACCACCTGCTCTTCTGAAAACGCCCACCTGGGAGTGCTAGGGTGAGCTTTGGAGGCGCAGCGGGTTTTTTTGGCTGAGAGGCTTTGGTTGCTATGATACATAGCCTAATATCTGTGAAAGTGATGTGCTGCAAGTAGGCTATATTTTACTGAATGTAAAAATGTCACCACAAAGTAGGGCAGGCCTACTTGCTCTGGCACTTGCTCTGGATGAAAAGAAGGCTGTAATATGTAGAGCGAGGGGACGGACTCACCATAAGTGGGTTCATGAGATTTTGTGGGCGAGGAAATACCTCAGCGTTTCGTTCAAGAGCTGAGATGACTCGGTGTGGTGTTTGCCCCGCCCCTCCTGCTCTGTGATTGGACAGCTAGGTAAAAAGTGACAGTGACGAGCGCAGCGTTTTTCCCAAAGTTGAAAATTTTTTTAACTCTTGGCGACGGAAAAAAAACGGCTAGCGCAGAAAACACGCTGGCGCTCAAAGGGTTTTTTTCTGACGCCAATGTCTTTTTTTCAATTCATTCCAATGGGAGCGGCGCGTTTTTACGAGCTGGTAAAAACACCAGCAGCGTGACGAGGTGCTGACCATTTTTTTATGGTCACCAAGAGTTGAAAAATGTTCAACTTTGGGGAAAAAAGCTGCGCTCGTCACTGTCACTTTTTACCCAGCTGTCCAATCACAGTGCTGGAGGGGCAGGGCAAACACCACACCTTAGCAACGGTTACAATCCTGGAACCGGACTTCGTCCTCTTGGACCAAACGGTGGTATTCGCCGAGATGTTTCCTCGCCCACAAAATCATAAACCCACATATGGCGAGTCCGTCCTCTCTCTCTCTACCTGCTTCAGCCTTCATACAGAGCAAGGGCCAGAGCAAGTACTCTACTCTGTGTTGACATTTTTATATCCAGTAAAGTTAGGTAGAACTTCTTGCAACCACGGATTTTATGTATCATAGCAACCAAAGCAGGAGGAAAAAACGCTGCGCCTCAAGAATGCCCGCTAGCACTTCCTGCTGGGCGTTTTCAGAAGAGCAGCTGGCAAAAAACTGTTTGACTTAATTCAAATCCTTCAGTGTACTTCAACACGTATTTCAAGCTCTGATGATTCACCACAGTAATAATAATAATAATAATAATAATAATAATAATAATAATAATAATAATAATAATAATAATAATCCTTATTTGTAGAGCACTTTTCAAAAACAAGTTACAAAGTGCTTTAACAAGTGTAAAGAATAATACAAAAAAACAAGATAAGAGCATGAAAAATTAATATAAAATTAGTAAAATACAATAAAATAAAAGGGATAAAATAAATTCTAATAAGATCGGGAAATGCTCTCCTATAAAAGTATGTTTTAAGAAGGGACTTAAAAGAGTTCACTGACTCAGCCGACCTGATTTCCTCGGGCAGGCTGTTCCAGAGCCTCGGGGCCCTGACAGCAAACGCTCTGTCCCCTTTAGTTTTCAGTCGAGACTCTGGAACAGACAACAGACCTCTGCCCGAGGATCTCTGGTGCTGGTGCGTATGGGACTAAAAGGTCAGAAATATAACAAGGCGAGAGGCCATGAAGAGCTTTAAAAGTGATCAATAGAATTTTAAAGTCAATTCTAAAACATACTGGGAGCCAGTGTAATGAAGCTAAAATAGGAGTAATGTGGTCATATTTCTTTGTTCTGGTTAAAAGCCTGGCAGCTGAGTTCTGGACAGTCTGGAGTCGATCAATAGATTTTTGGGTTAAACAGGTGAAAAGGCTGTTGCAATAATCCAGGCGTGATGAGATGAAGGCGTGTAAAATGGTCTCGGTGTCCCTAAAAGTTAACATAGATCGAATTTTAGCTATATTTCTAAGTTGATAAAAACATGATTGAACAAGCTTTGTGGTGTGCTGCTCGAAATTTAAATTACTATCAAACCAAACACCAAGGTTCTTTGCCACAGGCTTAATGTGATTTACTAGGGAACCAGCAGATGGCACTATTTGATTTGCCATCTGCTGGGACCCGATGACCAGGATTTCTGTTTTGTCTGAGTTCAGTTGGAGGAAATTATTTGACAACCATTTTTTAACTTCACAAAGGCAGTATTATATGATTTAACTAAGAAAACCAAATGTGTTGTTTCTAATGTGGTGAGTTTAGTGAACTCTTGGAAACTAAGGATAAAGAAATAATCGTCACTAACTATGAACATAACAGACATTTTCTCATTTCACTTTATTTTTCATCATTTTCTCAACAGCAGCAGCTGGAAAACGTCCCCCCTCCTTCACTGTCAGAGTTGGAGATGAAGTCACTTTGCCTTGTGAAAATGTGATAGACAGTCAGCAAGAATGTGGATATACTACATGGATCTTTGTTGGTTCAGGACACACAGCAGCAGAGCTTGTTAGATTTGGGCAGATTGGTGAAAACGCCAAAGCTAAATCAGACAGACTGAGTGTTACAGAGAACTGTTCTCTGGTTATAAAGAAGGTCACAGACGAGGATGATGGTGTCTACACCTGTCAACAGTTCATATCAAGACAAAAACAAGTTGAAGACTTTTTTACTGATCTTTATGTTATTAGCAGTAAGTACTCATAATCATAATGTTTTCAGCTCAAACTGTCTTGTTAGAACAATATACTGAAACATTACAATAATTATGATCACAGTGATGAAGTTAACTTTACTCTTGTTGTCTTTCTCTCACAATATCTCCATCTTGACCAGTGACTGAACATCAGGACGCTGATAAGGTGACATTAAACTGCTCTGTGTCGACATATGAACAGTTCTGTAGACACACAGTGAAGTGGCTGTATGAGGGTAAAGATGTGGACAAAGATAACAAAGACATGAAGACATCACAGTCTGGCTGCTACGCCGCTGTGTCTTTCCTGGATTCTCATTTTAGTTACAAATCAAAGTCTAACTTGAAGTGTGAAGTGACAGATATTTACTCTGGAAAAGTGCAGCTGTTCACCTTCAGCCCTCAGTCCTCAGGTGAGAAAACAGGTGAGAATATGCTGAGCAAGATGACTAAAACCACCAAAACATTTGTTTATTTGATAACTTTTTAAGATGACAAGGTGACAGCAGATGGGAAACATGAGGTGTTTCCTAACTCAACAGTTTCTTGGTTTTTCTTTTTAAATTTCTCAGGAGATGATGCAACAACAACAACCCAAGAAGGTGAGAAACAAAGTACCTTACTCATATGTATCCAAAACAAATTTCGTACTTCTGAATGTCATTTATACACAAATACTGTAGATTTGGTTAAAATGTACATGAATGTTTACAGTGGCAATCTTGAACGTTTTGGTGATGTGGGCAAACTCTCATAAATTTAATGACTGTTTATCTTTATCTTCCTATTCTCCAAGCCCCAACCACACATTACAAAACATTTAAACTGCCGTATTTACTACTGTGGAAGTACATTCTTTCCAAAAGATTTTTTGTCAACAACAAATAAAAATCATACCATCTTAAGAAAAATATTGAGTGATCATTAGTGAAGGTGAATTGTTTTGTGTTAATTTTTTATTATCCACCTGTGCACTCAAAATGTTTTTAATGTTTTCAGAATTGTTCTGGAGGTTCATCATTGTGTCTGTGGGTTTAGCAGCACTCATAATAATTGTTGTGGCAGTCAACATCTGGACAAGAACTAAAGGTGAGAACATTCACAGATGAAACTCAGAAACAGGAAGTTTTGATAAAGCTGGATTTTCACTGTGGAAACTAAAGTCGACTCTTTCTCTTTTCTTTTCAGGGACAAAAACACAGATGGATGAAAACACAGTGAGTTTATAATGTTTTTACAGTTGGTACTTTACACAGCAAACCAGTGTTTGTGACATCTGTTCTTCATTCTGAAGTGTAGATATAGACAGAAGAAGACAAACAGAAACAGGACTCACTGAAGTGGTCAAGAGGAACGTTTTGGATTTGGGGTACCACATAAACACTCCCTCTCTGTACAGTCAGCTGAGAGGAACATGTGACAGTTTGGGGTAGCCTACGTTTGGTTTAATATAGTTATTTCCTTTTACTTTAATTAGTTATTTTCCTTCAGTAAGTCCTTTTTTTACCACAAAAACAGTTCCTCTCTCTGTAACAGTAGCAGATGGTGCGTTCAGGTGCTATCAGATTATTTCTTATCTCCTTGTGTTAAATGTGGGTCAGTGATGTGAAAGTTGTCAGTTAAAGTGTGTCAGAGTGAGGATTTGTTTGTGTTTCACAGGTGAATAATGATGAAGATGAAGATGATGGTGTGGTGAACTATGAAAATGATGGAGACCCTTCTGCCTCTGTCAGACTCCACTGATCAACAACTTCCATATCAACATCAGCTCATCAGAGAAAAGACTCCACTG
>NC_060152.1:32003705-32008748 GCF_021292245.1 Micropterus dolomieu | reverse complement strand
GAACAGTTCTGTAGACACACAGTGAAGTGGCTGTATGAGGGTAAAGATGTGGACAAAGATAACAAAGACATGAAGACATCACAGTCTGGCTGCTACGCCACTGTGTCTTTCCTGGATTCTCATTTTAGTTACAAATCAAAGTCTAACTTGAAGTGTGAAGTGACAGATGGTTACTCTGGAAAAGTGCAGCTGTTCACCTTCAGCCCTCAGTCCTCAGGTGAGAAAACAGGTGAGAATATGCTGAGCTGTTCAAGATGACTAAAACCACCAAAACATTTGTTTATCTGATGACTTTTTAAGATGACATCATTCTTTCTCATTTAGTGACAGCAGGTGGTAAACATGAGGGATTTTCTAACTCAACAGTTTCTTGGGTTGTGATATTTCATTCATGCAGGTGACGCACAAACAACAACAACAACAACTGAAAACACAAAATCAGTTACAGCCACAACAACAAACAATGATACTTCAACAAAACTACAAGGTAGTAACTCATCTTTCTCTAGAGTCTCTCTGTCTTCCTGTCAGCCTCTTTCTCTCCTCATACTGAACTTCATTATTTAACTTTTTATTTCACTAATTTTTTTAATTAATTTATTCTACAGTTTTTTTGTTGGTATTTTTATGTCAAACAAATAAGAGCAAAAGCTTCTTTAATTAAGTCACTTTCTGGACTGACAAAACTGGCCTTTCATCATAGTATAAAACAAAAAATAGGAAGTGATTGAAAACTTTCTTTCTCATAAAATAATGAAATCTGTTTTTCCAGAATAAAATAACAGTTCATCTTTGCTCTGATGTTGTGGAGCATTTAGACACTGTAATGTAATTATTTGTAAATAAAGTTTATTTTATAAATGTTTCTAATGTTTTCAGAATCATTCTGGAGGTTCATCATTGTGTCTGTGGGTTTAGCAGCACTCATAATAATTGTTGTGGCAGTCAACATCTGGACAAGAACTAAAGGTGAGAACATTCACAGATGAAACTCAGAAACAGGAAGTTTTGATAAAGCTGGATTTTCACTGTGGAAACTAAAGTCGACTCTTTCTCTTTTCTTTTCAGGGACAAAAACACAGATGGATGAAAACACAGTGAGTTTATAATGTTTTTACAGTTGGTACTTTACACAGCAAACCAGTGTTTGTGACATCTGTTCTTCATTCTGAAGTGTAGATATAGATAGAAGAAGACAAAAAGAAACAGGACTCACTGAGTTGTACTGAAGTGGTCGTAGCAGCAAAGTTCTAATATCTTTTTTATTAGTTTCTGTAACAAAGGAAAACTCCCGCACACTGTCTAAAAAATATATTGACACAACGTTTCAGTACTAGACCTTCATCAGGCAAATTGTGTTACATAATGAGAAGCCATCTTTTATAGGAGGTGACTTATTTGTCTACACCAATCACCTACTTCCTAATAAAATAAGGCAGCCATTACAAAACATTCATTCATATTTCCATGAGATGAATGTAGATTTCTGTACACTTTATGTACATCAAACCAGTATCATAAATGCACTCATAAATAGACATACTCGCAAATCTTACTGGTGCCTTATATATCAATAGACAAAGAACTTAGAGGAAACAGCAAATAAACATCAGCAAATCTCAAACTTCAATAATGTAAACTAACAATGAAATTTATACAATTTCTGGATTTCTTCTCTTGTCAATATATATTTTCTGCAAGTTAGACAGTGTGCGGGAGTTTTCCTTTCTTACTTTTGACTACCTGTCCCCCTCCGACGCACCTGTCTCTTGTTATAGAGGTGCAAAGTTATTGGTTTCCGTACCATCGTGCTTGGGTTCTGTCTGTCCGCTAGGTGTCGATTTATGTTCTCTGCCAGTTTCCTTATTTAATCTGATTATGATCATTCTGTTTTAATCTGTTCTCTTCTGTTATCTTAGTCTGTTGTGGGGTTTGTCAGTGTTATGAGTTGTATTTTTTCCCTGTGGGTTTCTGTTTTTTGCCATTATTTTATTAGTCCTGTGCTTTCGTGTTTTCCTGATCTGTGTACTTCTGTGTTTTATCATTATGGTCTGTGTCCTAGTCCTTAATCTTATATCTCCATGTTTTAGTGTAGCCTTGTCTCCTGTTTGGTCCCGTCTCTGTCCGTGCCCTGATTTTGCTGTCTTTCCATGTTTTGTGTTGTTGTCCGTTCCTTTGAACTTTACTTCCTGTTTTATTTTGGTAATCCTCTGTACCTGGTGTCCTTGTCTAGCTTTGTCTCTGTGGTTGATTACCTGATGTATTTCAGCTGTGCTTCCCTCCCTGCTCGTTTACCAGTGTATATATTGTCCTCAGTTGTCTTCAGTCCTTGTCACATCCTTGAGTCGTATGTGGAGTGTTCTGTCTTGTCCCTACGCCTTTTTGGATTATGCCTTTGGATTGTGTTTTGTTTGGACAATAGCTGCAGAGCTCCCTGCACAATCCTGCCTTATTTGTTTAAATAAACCTTTTGTTCGAACTGCATCCACCTTCCCGTTGTCTGCATCTGGGTCCACATCTCTGCTCTCTGACTGCACTCTGCCTTTTACCCATGACAGTAGGACGTGACCATAAAGATGGATCCAGCAGATGTTCCCTTGTCTCGGAAGGAATTAAGCGACGTAAGCTTTGCCATGGACAAACTCTTGCTCATCTTGACTACATTTGGGGATTATTGAACGAGACTGGGGGCTATGGACTCATTTGAGGAGACTTTTAAATTTAATCCTGGTGTGGTTAATCTGGTGTTACACTTGGAGACTCTTAAGACTGCCATGTCGGCCTCTCTGGATTCCTCCAGTGCTGTTCAGCCTGACTCAACACCAGCTAACCACCTGCCAGTTTCCCAGCCTGCTAGCGCTGCAGCAGCTAGTCATCTGCCTGCGTCCTGACCAGTCAGGCTTGGCGTCATCAGCCTGTCCGGCCACTCTGCAAGCCTGCCTGATTCCTGCCCTGATTCCCGGCCTGCTAGCACTGCAACGTCTAGTCACAAGTCTGCCTGCCTGCCTACTCCATCCCCCTCCAAGTCGGCTCCAGCATCCAGGCTGGTTGGGGATTCATGGACTTCTAGCTCTCTGGCTGCCTTTTTGTTGGACATTGCTTTGGAGCCAGAGAGCAAACAGACTGAATGTCCCCAACCGACCAGCCATTTGGTCTACTAGCGGCCTGCTAGCCGATGTTCACATGTCCGGCTCCTGGCCTACTAGCACGAAGACTAGCCATCCTCCGAGTTCCGCGCCTGTTCCACCTCCAGAGAAACCTTGGGGAGGGCGACGGGGTTCTCGCCGCCGCAGACATGCTGCTCGGGGTTCCAGCGCCTCATCCTCCAAGTCACCCAGTGGTTCGGAGACGGTGTTCCTGTGCGGCGTGGAGCCTGAGCACTCCCTTCCTGCTGAGCCGACACCAGATCCTCAGTCAGTGGTACGACCGGTAACAACTCCGCCGGTGGTCCAGCTGACTCCTGCTCCTAGTCCTAGTCGGTGGTCCGGCACATTTTTAAATGTGGGTCAGTGATGTGAAAGTTGTGAGTTAAAGTGTGTCAGAGTGAGGGTTTGTTTGTGTTTCACAGGTGAATAATGATGAAGATGAAGATGATGGTGTGGTGAACTATGAAAACGATGGAGACCCTTCTGCCTCTGTCAGACTCCACTGATCAACAACTTCCATATCAACATCAGCTCATCAGAGAAAAGACTCCACTGCAGTTAAATAACAGCACATTTACACGAGTAGTTGAAGCCTTTAGGGAGCTGGCTGGCAGGCAGTAGTGGGAAAACGGTAGCAGGTTAATCTGAAGGCAGAGAAAACCAGGATTAGCTGGGCAGGCAGGCAAATAAGTTGACAGTGGAAAAGTTAGTCAAAGGAGGATTTTCCTGGAGCAGCTGGGTTACACAGTAGTGTAAAGAAAAGGCTGGATTGTACCTGCTGGTGGGCTGTAGGAAAAAGAGTCTGCTGTTCATATTCTGCCAAACTCATTTGTGACTTTTTGTAATTTTTTGTAAACTATTTCATACGTACATATTTGCTCAAATGTACTTTTTATGGTTGTAACTACATAAATAACCTCTCATGTTAGTAAATTATTTAGTTATGTGAAGTAATTTGACAACTTATTTTCCATGTGTTGCATTAGGCATTTATAGTAGTCAGTGAGTTAAGCCTCTTACTTCATGGTGTCTCTGTCTCACACTTGATGTCACAAATATTCAATAAAAATACAATAACATGAAATCCTTTGACATCCAAACACTCCATTGCCACATAACTCTACAGTGAATCTAAATTAAGTTTAAATGAGGCTGAACTTATGGGCGATTTTATGTTAAACATGTGCAACGTGGGCCCGCAAAGAATTCTGGGTAATAATATTTGACTTGCACATTGCAGCGTAGAAAACTCCACACAGAAGAGTAGCTAGCTAGTGAAGTGACAGCAACTGGGAAATTAACACGATATGTTGTACAAACACAAAAGTGGGTTTCAGAGGCAAAAACTGCAAGAAGCAGCCGAGCAAGAAAAAACAAACACATCAAAAATATTAATTTTCCTTAAATAGAAAGACGGGATAGCAGCAAGTACGAGTTGTGAGCAAGGAAAGCCAGAGATGCTCACAAGTCTTTGAGCTAGAGTCCAAGTCAAGTCTCAAGTCTCTCGTGGTTATAATGAGTGTTGTATCACCTGCTGCGTTCAATCCAGGCTGCTTATAACACTGCATAGCTACAAGGAATTATGTAACCTGTTTTTCACTTACAGAGCACAACCATGTAATGTGCAATGCAACTAATGACAGTTTATAAACTACTGTAAGTCAACACACCCTCCAGACTCTCAAACCAGTGTAACGTTAATGAAATCAACACTTTTCAGGGCAGAAATTACCTTTCAGTCAATAAGTAGAGGCTGCAGTCACTTTCTGGCAAGTGAAATACTGCATGTTATTGGTTTTATTGGTTATTTAAAGATATTTTAACAGGTAAAAAGTACTGAATTGGTTGGTACACAGCAAGTAAAATAATGTAGTTATAAGGATAATTGCAAAAGAGA
>NC_060152.1:31991304-32003605 GCF_021292245.1 Micropterus dolomieu | reverse complement strand
TTAAGTAAACTCAGCATTCCAGGGTCTGTGGATCTGACGGGCAAGTATATTTGTGTGTCATCAGCATAAATATGAAAAGAAATGCCATGTTTATGGATAATATGTCCAAGGGGAAGCAGATACAAGGAAAACAAAATGGGTCCTAAGACCGACCCCTGAGGCACACCATATTTAACTGGACAGAATGAGGAGACATAGTTGTTTACAGACACACAAAACTTCCTATTTGACAGGTAGGATGAAAACCATTCTAGGGCAGTACCAGAGATCCCCACCCAGTGCCTCAGTCTGTCTAACATGATGTTGTGATCAATGGTGTCAAAAGCAGCGCTAAGGTCCAGGAGAACCAGGACTGAGCACATGCCTTCATCAGCAGACATTAAAAGGTCATTGGTGACTTTAAGCAGGGCAGTCTCAGTGCTGTGGTACTTCCTAAAACCAGACTGAAACTTTTCAAATAATTTGTTATTTTCCAGTACAGTGAGCAGCTGTTTGGACACAATTCTTTCTAGAATCTTTGCAATAAAAGGCAGTTTTGAAATTGGTCTAAAATTATGTGGGGGGGAGGGATCTAAACCAGGTTTCTTTAAAAGTGGGTTCACGCAAGCCGTTTTAAAATAATCAGGGACACAACCAGTAGATAGGGAGCTGTTGAAAACAGAGATCAAATGGGGCCCAACAGAGTCTATTATTAGAATCTAATACTCAGGTATTGCCTGTGAGGACTACTGTTATCCAGAAACAAGAGTAACACTAATCTTATTTTAAGTCACTTAATCCCCAAGTACTGAATATTAATGTGTTTGTAATTGAGCTACACTGAAGAAGAATTCCTTGAAATGTAGAATTTTGATCTCGTTTTAAGAATTCTGGTAGCTGGACATCCTGATTTGATCCTGAAAAACACTTACTGCACTGGTAGCCAAATTTGCTAGTTTCAAGCAAAGGGAAGCTAATATCGATTTGACAGGTGATTTTTGCATTTTAGTGATGACTTTGCAACGAGAAGTGATGCACTGATCACCAATACAAGCACAAAGGATGGTATGTATAGGTACAAGGGATCCACGTTTTTTTAAAACGCACATACAACCTCAAAGATAATTAATAAGCACAACAATTATGTCAAAATATAAAATGCATCTTATGTATCATAAGGTTGTTATTATTTTGATTCTGTTGTTGCAAATCTGTAAATGTTTGTCTGTGATTTTCAAGAATCCCTGGTTATGGGGAATATTTTGTGCAACAGAGCCATCTTTTTCCTGTGAGGTATTGGTTGTGATTAATCTCTGCCTCCCTCCAGGATGTCCTGTCACTAGGCATTCATGTGACCAGCTGGAACCACCAGATGTGTCAATGGATTCCTACGCTGAGCGATTGACTGCTGTTCGGATTCATAAGCAGGGCGATTGACTGCGGCTCGGATTCATAAGCTGCGTGATTGACTGCTGTTGGCACGATAGCTGCCAGTGGCGCAAGTGGTTGCTGACAAATGACAGAGTTGTGTTGGCGGCGAGGGAAATTACCTTTAGCTCTCTGCAAAGCCACCCGGCAATCACACCACATCCCCGTGTCTTTCTCAGCGCCTTTTTACTGCCACACTCAATCACTGCCAAACAGATAATACAGCCAAAACTCAGACAAACACATTTGTAGTACACACAGAATAGCCTCCATGGTGCACATACATATGACATTCAGATGAGTATGAACATCTGTAAGCTACTCGACGTAACAAGCGACATGTGACAGCAGGACATCAAGAAAAAACTTATTATGAATCACCCATTCTCTTCTTTCTCTCTCAAATTTAATTGTCTTGAGGAAACCTAATCACTGAGTGCTGACTGCTTAAGTCAATTTGTATTATGTTTTAATTGACTGTACAGCAGTCAGGTGGCAGCCATTATGAAGAGAGGGAGAGGAAAACACCACATTATGGTGCATTAAAGTCAATTAATTGGAAAAGTCTTCTGTGAGGGGCTGCACTCCTTCACTGCCACTGCTCCCTCCCTGTAATTATTTTTATACACTTGCACTTGTGCAGTATCTCTCCAAATAAATGTTTTATAATGGAGAGAGCGCAAAGAGAGGGGATGCAGGAGAGGCAGTGTTCTCAGCGAGACAGTTTAATCTTAACGGAAACTTTGACTCTGATTAATGGCTATTGTTCGTTGTAGCTCAACACAGTCTGAGGAGGCTTCTTTGTATAATGCTACTCTTTCAGATCTGTGCGTGAATAGAGAAGAACTGGCAAGATGAATACTGCTTCACAAGGGCACAGCTGCTAGAGAGACAGGATTTCAATGGTATTTCCTTTAGTCTGACATTACATTGACCATCTTCTGTCAAAGCAGTGTAGAGGAATTAGCATGAGGGCTGCTGTTTATAGCCTGTTTATGATATCAGCTTCCCTAATTATGAGATCTTTACCGTGTAATAATAAGAGAATATTTCATAATTGCTGGAAAAGGATCATTTGTTCATCAAGTGATTAGTCAAAGCTCTGCTGGTGACAGCAACGTTAAAAATACTCATTGTCATCCTTATAATTATGATCAGAGTGGATTTGAGCAGACATCTTAACCACTTCACCCTGCCTCCCACAAAATGTCCATATACTGCTGCTTTGATCAAACAGTAATTGCTGCCTGGATTGCATTCAAGACACTTGGAAAATGGAAAGGAAGGGAACAATTGTGTTTCTGGTTTAAGTCAAACTGAAATAAAAATTCATTTTTACTAAGAAATCAATGAAAAGAATATGGTGTTTGTTTTTAGCTTCATGCTTATTTGGTCAAAATTGGAAATACCAAAAGAAGACAGTTCCCCCTATTTCCTCACTAGTGTTCTCTATAGCAAGTGCATTTTTAAACTGTATGTTTAGTGGTGCAAAACGGCTCGTTTACGTAGCTTGCTGCTGTGATAGATCTGTAGTACTTGAATGCAGCTCTGCCCCTCTCTCACCTGAAAACACAGTTAGGAATTCACACTAGTTAGTCATGTTGGACTGGGGCAGTAAGAGTTTTTGAAATTATGTTACACTTAAGTCATCCCTGGAAAAACTATTTCTGAAACCATTAACATTTGTAGCCAAATCATTTACCAATAAGAGCGACTGTGGTTGATCATGCTGTAAAACATGGGATGAGATTGAAGGAGTCTGGCCTACGGGTTCCACCAAATCGGAGCTGCTATACTGTTGCAGGTATCATCTGGTAATTAATTTTTCACGATCGCTATCACAATCCTTTCAATACTTTTCACAATTTTCCTAAACTCTTAACACAGTTAGCACAACATCTGTCTGTGTTAGGTTATACAATTATCACATTTCTTATTGCTTTGACACAAAATGCATACAGTCAACACAAATTTAAAATGCTTGAACTTCTTTTACACACCAAGACAAATAAGACCAAAACAATGGATTTTTCCAGCCAAATCTACAAATTATTTCACACTGTAAACCTAACTTATAAGCTTAAGTCACAGTGAACTGCTGTTAATATTTGAAATACAAATAAATGCCCTTTATTCTATTCCATTGCTGCTGAGAAACAGCTTATTGGAGTTATGCAAATGGATCACAGCTGATTCCCATCTGGAAACACACTCAGGTGTTGAGGTTCTTTCAATCACATGACCATGGTATACAGTAAAAGAGTAACACAAAGAAAGTAAGGAAAATGCCTGCACGAGGGAGAGGAACACAAGTACCAGGACAAGGGAGAGGAGAGGGACAAGGATAAGGTAGAGGGAGAGGAGTCAGAATGTGTGGTGCTGCTCAAAGAAGGGTCAGAGCTTGGGGAACTGACGAAATAAGAGCTACTTTCATAGACCATGTCATAAACCATGGGCTATCATACAGAGAGGCTGGTGAATGAGTACAGCCAAACCTCAGCTGGGACACAGTGGCATCCATTGTCCAGACTTTTCGAGAAACCAACAGGTAGGATATTGTCGGGCTCCTCCTGCCGCAAAGTGTAGATAATTTTACCATGTTTTCAAAAGAAACTGCAGTGCAAAGCATAATCTATGATCAATACAATATACTGTCTACTGTATAAGGGCAGACCTGGAACAAATAATGTAGTTTCTGTAATTCCATCTGATGTTAGTCTTTTTATGACATTGTGTTATGATTGATTAAATGTTCCCTTTGGAAGGGAATGTGTGTAGTGTTTTTAGAATTATTTGATTTTGGGACATGTTCGCAGTGTTTTGGGAGACATAGTGTATTGTGTTAGTGTATTATTGATTGTAATTGTGTAGTACTGATAATGTGATTTTGAGCATGAAATTAACCGTTTTGCCAGTTGTGTGTTGTAGGTGTGTTGTTGCGTTAAGAGTTTAGGTAAATTGTTAAAAGTATTGAAAGGATTGTCATAGCGATTTAAAAAAAAACTGTATGAAATGAGAAGCTGTAAGTAACTGTAAGTGCTGTATAGCACTGGTACTGGTTAAGTAATATGTACTGTAATGACACGGATCTATCACTACTGTTAAACCAATCAAATGTTTTTCACAGGAATGGAAGAAAACCAGTATCTGATGGAACAGGTCGACAATTCACCCCAGAGCCAGAGACCTACATTGTAAATATGGTCATTGCAAATAACTGCATCACACTCAGTGAATTACAGGACAACATAGATAACACAATGTTCAGCCTGGTATCATCAAAAGGTGTGTGAATAACACGCCGATTTCTTAAGTCATTTGGCGTGGTATTCCAACGCATGTTTGCCATTTTGCGTGCCATTTTACGCCTACTGTCACAGGTAAAATCAGCGTGTGTGGGATATAAATAGCCATGAAAGTCTGACACTAAGGTGGTGGAGGGGTGGTCGGGTGGATAGTAAGTCGGTCTGGGACCCAAAACCAGGAGACGGGTGTTCAGTTCCTGAGTGAAACAAGAATTACACAACTAGTTTTTGGTTTTTATTTACATTACCTTACATAAGTTTCCATTCTACATCGTTGCTAACGTTAGCATTGCTAGCATTGACATCGAGTTTAAAAAATTGTGCCTAAACGATCAGATAAAACTGTAAGCAACTTGTTTTCTGAAATCCACAATCTATTGGTTGTAAATGTCGTCTACTGTCTGATCTGATGCCCCTGTCAGCATGATGACATCATTTGTCTGTGCTTTCCAAAACAGTTACAAATCACAATTGAAAAATAATAATTTGTTTTATCATGGGACAACATCAAAAACAACTTTAGGTTTAGGGAAAAACAATTGGGTTAAAATGGGAACATATGTCTCCTGTGTTAAAGTCCACAAAATCACCTTACTTTGACGTAAACATGTCATTTTGTGGCACTTGCTGAAGATTCCCTCTTAGAGGCTCATACAATGTTTCCACAAATGTCCAAAAATGTTTTAATCCTGTTAATAAAAAAGAAAAGATAATGCACAATAGCTGCAGTATCTTTTTTGGTTTACATTTCCTTAAACAAATTTAAGTTTGATTTTAAATATTCTTACAGTGACAGTTTTCAATTCAATTTTATTTATATAGCGCCAAATCACAACAACAGTTATCTCACAGCGCTTTTCATAAAAGAGCAGGTCTAGATCATACTCTATATGGTTTTCACAAAAGTAAAAGATTCTAAATTCAGAAACATGACCATACGACATATGGAACTACATTATAATTACAAGAAAACATCTCTTATTTTATTTTCCTTTGAAATTACTGAAGGCTTCCATAATTTCCTGATTTATTTAATGATGATTTGAAATAATCATTCACTCATTAAAGTCAGTTAAAGCTGAGGATGGGCCAGTCTTCACTGCGGTGAAGATGATAGAGAATACAAGAGATTGTCCATTACATAACCATTCATCCCAACACAGTTTGACGAATGGTTTCATTTGGATGGTAAAACACGGTGAGCCTTTGGGACCCTTGGATGCTGGATGTAGCTAATTATTGTTTCACTTTTTAATGAGGCTCCCTTGAGGCCTTCTCATTAAAAGAGTTGTCAGTGGTGGTAATCTAAGCGTGACCCATAAACCCATAACACACTGTTACGACCTAATCCGTTGTTGTTGGACTCCAGGCCAAGATAATATAATATGATGTAAATGAATATAGGGGGTAATGTTGAGATTCTCAGAACAAGGGTATGCTTGGTTTTGTCTTCCCTGAGAATCGGATTCATCAATTTTTTTTCCATCGTGCATTTTCCTAAACCTGTATTACAAAACCATGAACACTGGATCAATGTGATTGACTCTTTTTAGTTTTATTTGTTTTTCTACACTAGTTGTGGCAGCCAATTAAATTGAGTTACTACAACTGCAGAAGCCTCACTGATACAAAAGGCGGAGAATTTGCATGAATGAATTTGATGAAGAAGCTCATTTCCGGGAGAAAAACAGAGGTAATGTTGCATTGACGCTACATTGCAAAGGTATACAGTATGTGTAGGTGTACTTCAAAAATACCTGACTCTGGACTGGAGGCACTAATGGGGTCATTGACATTGACACACATTGATGTTCTAGTAACAGTGTACCATCAAATAACTTTTCAACACTTAAATATACTGTATGCACAGAGCCAGGGTGCAATGCTGCTTCAACTACCATGCAGACATGTGCCTTCTGCATTTTACTTAAATTATAGATTTTCCATGTTATCATGTTGAAGACACTTTGAAGATGCCTGTTTGTTAAAGCCCTAGAGGTCCACCAAACCTTTGCCCCCTTCGTCCCCACTGCTCGTGCTGTGCTCCTCATCTGCCACAAACTGTTGGACAATCTTGTGTCCTGTGTTTGTTTCTTCAGCCACACACACCTGGCTACAAGTACTGCCTAGAGAAAACAAAAAAAGAATTCCAAACATGTTATTGTACCATACCCAACCACTGATTACAGCCATGACATGACATTGGGGTTATGTCTCCTGTAAATGGTGCTATCTAACACTGTCCTTCATGATGGTGGATCAGAATGATTTCCAGGTAACCCAAGGAGCAAGGAGAAATTGAATAAGGAAAATGAGAAGCACCCCATCTCTGCTGCCATCTCCTCCTTTGTTAACAATCCCTGCATCCACCATAGTCACTCTCTGTGCCCTCAGTATGTGGGAGTTTTCAGTCCTTACGAGTGTTTTAATTATGACAAATAAACCATTGCCGCTTCTGACTGTGTCTTTACAGAAAACTTTAATAGTTGCATATTGATTGGATGGAGGAAGTTAAATGTGATGCAAATACAACAGTGCATCAACATCTCAACACCTCTTTACTATGTGAAGAATTCATTCAGTCATTGTCAGTCTTGGGCTGTAACCATACAGCGGGGGCAAAAAGTATTCAGTCAGCCACTGATTGTGAAAGTTCTCCTACTTAGAAAGATGAGAGAGGTCTGTAATTTTCATCATAGGTACACTTCAACTATGAGAGACAAAATGAGAGAAATAAAATCCAGGAAATCACATAGTAGATAGTAGATTTTTAAAGAAATTATTTGTAAATTATGGTGGTAAATTATGTGTGTTGTCTTACCAGGAATTAGATGGAATCCAAAGTTGATTATTTTTTTTCACCATGTTGTGTCCTCTGAAGATGGCTTACTAACATCAGCTACTGGTAAGCCTACATTAAAGAGTCATCTGATGTGTCTTTCTTTGGGAGCACCCAACAGAGGAGAAAAGATACATCCCTTTATCCCCAGACTGACCATGTACAATCAAAGACTTTGCATGCGAGCATAATTGACTACACAGAACTCAAGCATACACACATTTAGGTCATACTGTAATGTACTGCAAACTGAGGTTCCCTTCTGCACCGTGGGCAGTTGATGCCATTAGGCTTGGTTCAGGGGAAAGATGAGGACAGCACACAGCGGTCCTCCCTCTAATAGTCTGATAAACAATCGTTATAATTGGGTTTTACTTTTACAAGGTGTGACACTACAATTAAGATTGTTACAGTTGGGCAGACACACTAAATTGGGAATGGGCAATCCACTACACCATTTTATGGAGCTTTAACCTCCAGCCTATATGAGAATACAAAATCTGCATTTAAAGAACAAACATACTGAATGAAGAAGTGTTCTTAACATGTACATCAACAACATCTCTCACTAACTTGACCACCTTCAAATTACAGTATAGTCAGGGGTTAACTGAGATTTTTCCACTGAATTTTAAAGACATAGATGGATCATTCCAAATGCCATTTGTTACTTTGGTTGATGAAATACAATTAGAATGAAAACAATTAACATAGGGTCAAAAACAAAGGGTCTGACAGTTGAGCAGACTGACTAATAATCAACAGTGCAGGTTTAGGAACTGCAGCTGCTAAACCAGGGCCGGCCCTGACAGTGTTGGAGCACTAGGCAAGAATTTATTGAGGAGCCCCCCCTCCATTCCATGTGCCCAACCCCAAGCCATCTGTGACATTACCCACCAAAGTGTGTAAAATGTTCATTTTCTGCGTTCTGGTGAAAATATCTGAACCGATTTATAGTGGAAATGCCTTTATTTACATAAAGGGAAAATACTGCCACAAGTGAAAATTCAAATTATAAAAAATGTATAGAATATAATGCAGTGCAGCTCTCAGGCATTCTGTATTCCCTTTAAATATGTATTCTCATGTAGATCAACTTTTCTCATTTAATGAAACCCTGCTGAGTCAACACAAATACAATAAAACAATTATTTATCTTATAAACTCCTTTACTCTGTGTTTCAGCAGGTTTTCTGCACATGTTCAAAACCTTCTGCACATATAGAATCTCTCCCAAATGTGTGGGAGAGATTCTATATGTGTGTTCTCTGACATAATGAGAATTCATATTATTTGTGCCTGCCCTTTAACTACTCTGTGCATTAGCCTGCATCATTGCTCGGCTGATACAGTCAGACTGTCTCACAGACACAAAAGTAACTGAAAACACTTATGATCAGGCAGAAATCTCACCACAAATACACACAAATATTAACTTCAGCACCTCACAAAGTGCAGCTCACAGTCCCAAACAGCAAGTTAGTAATTCCATTTTTATAGGCCCATTGCCAACCTACCAAAATTACTACTCTATCATAATCTGGCTGCGACTTACAGCATGAGGTTTGTGCGCTTGATATGACACCGTACACTGGTGTCACATCAACTGGGCGGAGTTGATTTGCGCTATGTCGAAAAACTTTTTCTTGTGGCGCCATATGACATTTTGTGCCCTAGGCAACCGCCGGTTTAGGAAATTTAAACTGGTATGATGTTGTTTGGAGCAAGGAACTGAGCAACCAATCACAGGCTCAAGCTTCCCTGCAGGCAGCCAGTAATGCAGGAGGATCATCACAGTGCAATTACCATGTTCCTGAGGGGGCATGAGGTGAGGTGGCTTGTCAACGCTGAAATCTTGAATCTGATTGAATAATCACGATACATATGAATGTTAAATCTATTAACCATTGGTAACTCATCTTTGAGAAGCCACGATTACAGCAACAGCTCTGGGGTACTGAATGCTGAAAGCAATGCTGTTAGCAGTACCATCATTAAGAAATTAAGTAGTAACCAACCTGATGCTATGTTATTAATATTTGAGAGCATCAAAGATGAGTTATGGTTTATTTCTTATCCATGAAGAATAATTTTACAATCCAGCAAAGCAGTACAGAAGAATAGACTATATCTAACATACAGTAATCTTCAAAAAAAAATATATATATATTTTTCATTTTCTTTTAAAAGTTCCATCATTTGGAAGAATTATTTTTTAAATAGGAAGTAGTACTAATGAACTCTCTTTCCTGATGAGGTCTGTGGATGATCCATCGTAATTAGACACTGTTTCTGGAAAACTACTAAGTTTTCTAAATTACATTTTTCCAAGCTAATTGCATTAACCTCTATTGTATTGAGGAGGAGATCTGGCAGTTCCACTGCAGTGACAATTGTGTTTTCCTTGTAGATGTTAGTGTCTACTTTTATTGGTTTGTTACATGTTTAAGTTCTTTTTTCTTATGAATCCATAGTATGTTAATGATGTCCTGTAAATAATTTAGTGTTCTGTTTGCTGTACTAATACTTATTATATATCTACTCCCCACCGGCGGAATAACACCGACTGACAAATAAAATGTATTTCTTACTGCAAGAAGACAACAGAACGAAGGCAGCAATAAAATCAACTATAAATGCTCTAAATACAATCTATATTGTAATGCTGCAGGTAATTTATCTTTTTTTAAAAATTGATTAATGTACATCTACAAATGGTGGTGTTATTCCTGTCCCCACAGGTAGTTGCCACTGCTGCAATAATATAAATAATGCAGTAATGTTATTTCCACAGTGCCCCACTCCTCTTACAGTCCCAACAGATCAGCTGCAGTGACTACTCAAACACATAACTAGTGAAGATTTTCCACATGGGTACACCTATGTTTCCTCTCTTCAAGCTCCTCTGGAAGTTTTGTTTCTCCTCACTCCCCATAGAGGCATTTACGTGATTGGAGCATCCTCAATGATGGCGGACCTTAGGCAACTTACAGGTCGCAGGCACAGGGAGATGGAGGAGCAAAGATTCAGGGAAGCATATTTAGCTAAAAGGAAAGTGTGGATTGAATCTGAAAAGACAAAAAAAAAACAATGCTCTTGTCTTATCCACAATATTCTCTTACTTCCCTACCTTGTCTGTGTTCCCACCCCCAAGCCCATTGGTTCCTACAGAAACTAAACAAATATCTCAAATAGATATAGTTTAATTTCAAATCTGAATGACCTGGGCACTGTAGTTTAATCAAAGGTTACTCAAATGGTATTGGGATTGAGGCAAAATAAACTACAGTCTGTGTGTAGATGGAATGAACATCATCGTCACCCAGAGAAACAGTGTGGCATATTGATGTGGTTTTACACAGAACAGCGCTCTATGGCACAGAGGAATAAGATAAATCAGGCGTTGGATATACACACAATACTTGTTTGTAGGATCAATTCATTGCTGGTATTGCTTTGATAAGATTTGTTGACAATAAGAAAATGTAGAATATCGGCACTTATCCTTTAAGTTCACAGACTGAATCATTTCCATGTATATTCAGTCATCAGATTACAGAGCATGTTTTTTAACCATATTTAGCATAGCTTTTATTCTGAAACAAACTGTTTAAAATATATTGATGCACCTTGTGAGAGCAGAAGTCTTACTTTCTTCAAAAAAATGTCATGCTTAATTATTTCAAATGTGAATTAATTTGTTCAAGATAATACATAATCATAATACATAATCATTTAAAAAAGGGAACTGGATGGTATATCCAGTTCCCTTTTTTACACTGCACAATCTGTCTCAGTGCATTTTACTGTATTTTCTTGTAGTGTTAGTGTGTGCACTGCCCTGTGTCTGTGTAATGCCCCATGGTCTCCATTAAATGGCCTAATGAGAAGCTTTGTAGAGCTATAGTGTTGTGACACAACAAGATGCATTTGTAAAGAGCTTCAAGAGTGTGTTTGAATGTGTTGCAGAAAATGTTACTGTCATCTGTTTTCCCATCCTACACTCCCACCGCACCTTGCAGACGACTGTGCTGACGAGGCTCTTCAATTATGGAGGCAGGTTAGTTTTCGGGCCTGTTTTGTGTAGGCGTCTACTTCTATACGTGTACGTTTCAGTGATATGTGTTCTTTTCAGCAACCAACTGGTGAATTAGGAGAATAGGAAAATTTGCCCTCCTGGCACCGGCCATGAAAAGTGCCTGTGCTTGCACAGTGTCAGGTACTGCAGCTGATGTTCAAGCTACCTCAGCCCCGATAGCAAATATATCAGGGTTTTGTCGCGCATTTGGCAGTCTGAAGATCTTTTGGCCTGCAACACAAGAAACAGAGAGCAGAAGGGGAGTGGGTGCAGGCCTGTAAGAAATGGGATTGGGCCAGCCCTGTGTCAGTATACAGTGGGTACGGAAAGTATTCAGACCCCTTTAAATTTTTCACTCTTTGTTTCATTGCAGCCATTTTCCAAAAATCAAAAAAGTTCATTTTATTTCTCAGTAATGTACACTCAGCACCCCATCTTGACAGAAAAAAACAGAAATGTAGAAATTTTTGCAAATTTATTAAAAAAGAAAAACTGAAATATCACATGGTCATAAGTATTCAGACCCTTTGCTCAGTATTTAGTAGAAGCACCCTTTTGATCTAATACAGCCATGAGTCGTTTTGGGAAAGATGCAACAAGTTTTTCACATCTGGATTTGGGTATCCTCTGCCATTCCTCCTTGCGGATCCTCTCCAGTTCTGTCAGGTTGGA
>NC_060152.1:31982963-31991204 GCF_021292245.1 Micropterus dolomieu | reverse complement strand
CATTTGCTCTGACATGCACTGTGAGCTGTAAGGTCTTATATAGACAGGTGTGTGGCTTTCCTAATCAAGTCCAATCAGTATAATCAAACACAGCTGGACTCAAATGAAGGTGTAGAACCATCTCAAGGATGATCAGAAGAAATAGACAGCACCTGAGTTAAATATGAGTGTCACGGCAAAGGGTCTGAATACTTATGACCATGTGATATTTCAGTTTTTCTTTTTTAATAAATTTGCAAAAATTTCTACATTTCTGTTTTTTTCTGTCAAGATGGGGTGCTGAGTGTACATTACTGAGAAATAAAATGAACTTTTTTGATTTTTGGAAAATGGCTGCAATGAAACAAAGAGTGAAAAATTTAAAGGGGTCTGAATACTTTCCGTACCCATTGTAGAATGGAGAGTGCGAGCCTGTTTGTGTAGGTGTCTACCCTCTATATGTGTACGTTTCACTGATGATATGTGTGTTGTCCGATCATTGCTACTTGAGATCACGATTGGCCATCACAAAGAGTGGCTACGGATACCGGTGTGGAACAACCATCAGTTACCTGCTAGGGTTGGGTGATTGTCTCTATTTTCATATAGTCTGATCATGGCTACTTGAGATCACTGATTGGAAATCTGATCACCAGGGGGAAAAGTTATGTTACAGCAAGTCAGTGAAATGTCAGCATGGAAGAAACGGGCATATTAGCTAATTATGTGTTTCCCATATAATTATTGTGTAACTGGCTACGCACGGCGGGGAGAAGGAGTTTGCAATCGAGAGTAGCTATGTACAGCGTGTCAACCTTGACAACCTAGCTGTATTCTAACATTAACGTTTCCGTGTAGTGTTAAGAAAATAGACTAACTTCTCAGAGTTAACTTCAATGCATTAGTTTTTCTATAAACAGACAGCTCCGTTACAATGTGTTTGTGAGAAAGATGGCAAGCAAGCAGAGGTGCTGAGTGAATCTATGCACTGCATGCAGCTCCTCAATGAATTATGATTTTACTCATTAAATAGTATGTGGCAGTCAGCGTTCATATTGAGATGTGTCGTGTTGCCACAAATAAATCAATGAATGGGAAAGACTGTATTGTGGTACAGATTCTAGAGACTGGATTGTCATTCAGATTGGACAAGTGTGGTTGGATGTATCAAAAAGAGGGAAAATGATCAGAACCGAGGGGGTTACACTAACAGAAGGCAGCGTTGCAGATGTTCAGGACAGCTACAAATACCTTGGGGTCCTGCAGGCTATTGGAAACCACGAGGAGGCAGCAAGGACGTCCACCACAGGCAAATACCTACAAAGAGTAAGACAAGTCCTGAAATGTCAGCTGAATGGGAAGAACAAGATCAGAGCGAGGGAGGCTGAAGGCTAGTGAGTGTTAAGACCACTGTCCAGGATGAAACAACAAAGACCCAGGAGTACATCAGAAAGATGGCCCCCAAAGATGAAGGGCTTGGTGAATACCTCAGATAGCAGAAACCCGAGGGTGAGGACAAGGACAAGGAAGACAAGGAACCTTCATGGAGGGACAAGCCACATGTACCACTGACAGATAATGGCTAGAAAAGGCTGGACTAAAGGACAGCACTGAAGCACTAATCACAAGAACAGGCACTCAGTACAAGATCAATAGAGGCTGGGGCAGGCAGGACCCCAGGTGTAGGACTGTGTAAGGATGCCCCTGAGACAGTACAACACATAACAGCAGGGTGAAAGATGCAGGCAGGAAGTACGTACATGGAACGCCATAACCAGGTATAGTGTACAGGAACATCTGCCATGAGTATGGTCTGGACGTCCCAAGGTCAAAATGGAAGACACCTCCTAAGGTAGTTGAGAATGACTGAGCTAAGATCCTGTGGGACTTCAAGATCCAGACTGACAAACTGATGATGGCTAACCAACCAGACATTATGTTGATCGACAAACAGCAGAAGAAGGCTGCAGTGATAGATGTGGCAATCCCAAGAGACAGCAACATCAAGAAGAAGGAGCATGAGAAGCTTGAAAAATACCAAGGGTTGAAAGAGGAGCTAGAAAAAATGTGGAGAGTAAAAGCGAACAGCGGCTCATTCTCCCAGCAGCAGCTCGCTGAAGTGGAGAGGAGGATGCCCTGTCCTGACTCGGCTTCACTCGGCAGCCGTGTTGATATTGACTGCTCCACTGATGACGCGCTCACGGTGACACTGTTGCATGTTGAGTCGTCATTGGAGCAGCGAGCTGTGGTGTGTTCAAGGACACCACGGATCAACAGACCGTGGACTATTCAAGGACACCACAGAGCAGCAAGCTGTGGTGCGTTCAAAGACACCAGGGAGCAACCGGCCCTGATGCGTTCAGGGACACTATAGCCCACTCGACGTCAGCCCCCCCTTGGGCTAAACTTCCATTTATGGAAAGTTTGGCCGAAGATGCGTTGTTCACGTGTACACATTTTCATGCAGAATGGCGGCGGCGCTGCATGCTGACAAGCTGGGTGGACAGCATTCTGAGACAAGGCTACTCTCTTCAGTTCTGCTGCATACCACCAATTTTCCTGGACATAATGGAAGCCAGTCTATCCTTTCAAGAGGAAGTGGACTTCCTGGCTGCCGAGATCCAGCAACTTCTGCTGAAGCAGGCTGTCTTAGGGCATCTCTGCGCATGAAATGCACAGAGTGCTTGCACCATGTACTTTTTGGTCCCCAAAAAGACGAGAGGCTTCTGAGCCATTCTGGATCTCCGCTACCTGAACCAGCATAATGGACAAGAGGGTGTTCCACATGCTGATGATCAAGAAAATGCCGGAGCCAGTGCAGCAACTGGTTCACCGCCATCGACTTGAAAGACACGTATTTCATGTCGAGGTGACACAGTAACAGGGAATTTCTAGGCTTCTCCTCTCAGGGGGTAGCCTACAAATACATTAGGCTCCCTGTCAACTACTCGCTAGCCCCCCACACACTCAGCAGATGCATCGCACTGCAATTGTTGCGCGAGAAGGGCATGAGCGTTCCTTTCTACTCACGACCTCATGGTCATGGAGAGATTGAAGCCTTGAGTGATCTCCACACAAGCCAGTTGATTTTGCACCTCAACAGCCTGGGGTTGCGATCAATTGGGAAGAGAGCTCCCCCCAGCCGCTGCAGCGAGCGGAGTATCTGGGGATTGTGCTCAACTACAACACTCCAAGAGCGTATCTGTGCACGTTTTGGTGGTCCACAGGCTGCAGCAGGGGACAGCTGTGGCAGCACTGTCAGTGATGCTGCTGTTGGGCCTCAGGGCAGTAGTCCATCAGGTGGTCCCTCTGGGCTTGCTGCACATGCAACGGCTACAATGTTGGTTTGACCTCAAGAGGCAAAGGTGATGCATGGTGACAGCCCCCCCTTCAACTCTAGTTCAGGAGGACCTGCGATTCGGGGGGTGTCTCACTATCTGGCAGCGTGGGTGCTGCTCGGCAGGGTGTCTTCATCCTCCGTGTCAGTCTTCAAAGATGAGTCTCTCACTGGAGGGAGAGGACCTGCCAGGGGAGTGCAGTGAGTGCTGTGGCTCCCCGAGGAGAGCAGAGTGGTGCGTTTCCTCCAGCGCGTGCATCAACAGACAGGGCAAAGTCAAATCCGGTTCTGTTGGCGCTGGCAGGGAACCTATAGACGTGGGCACCAGAACACCTGCTGTCTCTGAAAGCCCTTCACGTCCCAGGCTTGGAGAACGATGGTGGCTGACCTCATGCTGAGGGCTGGCCTCCAACCGAGCGGGTGGAGACTGCACAACAATGTGGTTCAGTAGATCTAAGCTCGCTTCGGGAGAGCGGAGGTGGATCTATTTGCCAAACTTCCTGCTTTCTTACAGTGCAGACGCTTTTCTGCTTGCTCTTGCCTCTGCTTTCATTCTTTTGCTTAAACTCTCTTTTTCTTCCCCTGCTAGAAATCAGCAGCTCTTGGATACTTTTAAATCACTGGGACTGTCAGATAATGTAGGCTCTGGTCATACTTAAATAACTTTTATGATCTTAGTGCTACGCAAGTGCGGCCTATCAATAGCACTAGCCTTAACTGCAGTGACTGGAGCTATAGCTAATGCTAATTAGCAACAAGATGCCCCACCTTCTCCACGGACGACTTCTACAAACTTCTACAGAAAATGCTGGAAACCAAGATCCACAGGTTAGATGTGAATGTGGAAGTGAATGGACTATGTGGGAATGACACCACTTTACCGTGGACCCAAAACAGTGGCCAAGAGCATGCTAACACACGGCTAATTAGCACCAACAAGACTACCAAAAAACAGGAGGCCTGTGTACTGGGTAATAATCTAAAAGTTGGAGTCCTACCTGCAATGCTCTTGGTGCAAAGCCTAAGAGTAAATCATTTCCTTGGGAAATGAGAGGACGAGTAACAGGCAGAACCCAGCACCCTGAGATTTGTGATGCGACTGACTGGCCAGTATTATCATCCAGGCTGAGCACCTCTTCAACCCTTGTTCTTAGTAGGACACAGCCGTGGACAGCTGCGAAAGGGAGAGTTAGCAACAAACCTCCCCAACAACCGAGTGTGCAAAAGCAGAACAGATTTTCACCACTATTGCAGGACCCTGGATCTCCGTCCGATGACCTGGATAACATCCCGTCCTCACACAGAAGGGTAACGACTGAGAGTAAATCAGAAAGTAAAAGGCTGCCGGGAAAGCTAACGACTTGGCCTCAAACTCTGACTGTGGGTGACTCTGCTGTAAACAATGTAAAAAGCATGTGCAGTAAGAACTCCAAAATACTCTGCTTTCCGAAGAATACGGTGTCTGACTCGGCAGAAAGAATCCTGCATATTGTGGCTGAATATCCCACTGTGAAAAACTTCATACAGCACTTCGGGACCAATGATGTTGTGAAGCAACAGTCTGAAGTGTTGAAAGAGGACTTTAATAATCTGTTGAACACATTCACCTCTTTGAATGCTGAGGTGTTTATCAGTGGCCCTATACCGCCAACCCGAAGAGGAGCTGAGAGATTCAGCAGATTGATGGCATTGAACACATGGCTCTCAACGGCATGTGCTGTCCATTCAGTGCATTTCATCGAAAACTTACTTTTTAAGGCAGATGGACATTGCCTTAAAAAGTCGGGAGTAAAATTGTTCAGCTCCAACCTGTTTTACTTTCTGCATCACTCATCTGTTCCCTCTGCCAAGGACAAGAGACAAGAGGAATCTAAACAAGAAGAAGACATAACACAACACGCCAGAAACCTTGAAGGAGAGCCACCTCAGCCCCCACCGGAAGAGAGCTCTGATCACGGGAGACATCTGAGCCAAGAGGAAGAGCCCCCACCTCCCTCACTGAAAACCAACTGTGAGGATTCACCATCTCTACCCCCCCAATTCCCATCCAGGTCACCCTTATCTCCAGACACCCTTTCTCCCCTCTCCCCCCTGTTGGACTTCACTGATCACTTGGAAGACCTGGTTAGAGCTGGGACCAAATTTACTCCCCGCACCTTCCCTCGCTCCACTCCCATTTTCTCTACCATAAACCCCCCTCACCGTCCACCTCCACCACTGGTTCTAAGTCCTCCAGGTTTAACACGTGTCACAAATACAGCGCACAACCCGTCCTCCCGCTCTGCAATGGCGAAAAAGCCCAGTAAGCTCTGTCTGATATGTGCTGGGTCCAGGCTACAAGGAAAATAGCACTCATGACTCTTCCCAGGACAAGCCGGGGCCCAGTGTGCTGGTAGTCTTCTCCATCCTTGTCTTGATAGGTAACAGAAAAAGCATGGTGAATGTGTTGAAAAACAGGAAGCACTCAACATATCCTGCAAATTTAGTATTAATTCCTCGTCAGCCACAGCCTGTCGAAAAAGTGGGCCAGATAATGTTTTTAACACACTAAAATTAGCTTTGTTAAATCGTTAGGTCTTTGGCAGGAAAAACATTTTTAATCAATGATTTTATAATCACTCACAATCTTATTTTCAAGTTTTTAACTGAAACTTGGTTGGACCAAGATAACAGTGCAGCTGTCCTTATCGAGTCTACCCCTCCCAACTTCAGTTTCATGAGTGAAGCTAGAGTGCATAAGAGAGGAGGTGGAGTTGCTATTTTGATAATGACTTCCTCCAATGCAAAAAGATGTCTTATGGGAATTTTGCTTCTATTGAATATGTGGCTCTTCAGCTGAATTTCTCTTCTCGAGCTATTTTTCTAAATATCTACAGGCCCCCTAAATACTGTGCAAACTTTTTTGATGACTTTGGTGAACTGCTGTCTATAATCTGTATTGACTTTGACTGTGTGGTTATTGTTAGTGATTTTAACATCTATGTTGATGACCCGCCGGACAGAGGGACTAAAGAACTGTTGTGTTCTTGATAATTATGGACTGACCATGTGACGGAGCCCACACACAATAAGGGGCACACTTTGGACTTAGTCATCTCCAAGGGTCTGAACATTTCCAAGGTTGTGGTGACTGATGTTGCTCTCTCTGATCATTCCTGTGTTTTTTTTGAGAGTGCTATCTGCGTGCACACAGATGTAATGTAAATGTACAAACAGAGGTAATCACAAAACGGCATATCACTGAAAACACTAGTGAAAAATTTATTGAGGCTTTCTCCTCGACACCCGCCCTCTCACGGGTCTCAGTCATTGAGCTTGTAGATAATTTCGGTTCTAAAATTACAAATGTTATTGATGCCATTGCACCAGCCAAGGTGAAGGTGGTCTCTGGCAAGAGAAGATCGCAATGGAGAAATGCCACGTTGGTTAGAACTAAAAAAAAGAGAGTGTCGAAAAGCTGAACGCAGGTGGCGGAAAACAAATCTCCAGGTTCATTATGACATCTATAAAGAGAGACTTCGCATTTATAATTAAGAACTGAGAAATGCAAGGCGGTCCTTCTTTTCTGACATCACCACCAAAAACACTAATAATGCATATGCCCTGTTTGCTACTGTCGCCAGGCTAACCAACCCTCCTGTGTCTGTAGCCTCTGAACTTCTATCCACCAGGGCCTGCAATGAATTTGCCTCCTTCTTCACAGACAAAATTCAAACAATTAGACAAGCAATCAGTGCCTACCTGTTTGGTGGGATCCGTTTTCTCTTTCCTGCATGGTCTGACGGAGAAGGGGCTGTCGCGCTGCAGCTATCTCTCCTGTCACAGGGGATTTGGTGACAGAACAGTCTTCACCCACTCCCTCGTGATGCGCTTTCTGCAGGGTGTGATAAGACAGCGACCAGTGTCGTCTCACTCTGCGCCTCAGTAGGACTTGCTGCTTGTTTTGGTGGCTCTAATATCTGCACCTTATGAGTCCCTGGAGCAGTCCTCATTGAAAATACTATCTCTTCAACAGCCCTGCGCCTTGCTCTCACCTCTGCTAAGAAGGTGAGTGAGCTGTGTGCCTGTCGGTTCACCCCAGCTGCATGCTGGTTCTTGGTGTCCACAGTGCAGCCAGATTGAGAAACACAACACACCTCGTTTGTTCTTAAGAACATAAGGAGCATGTTCAGGTCCAGGACAATAAATCTGGATGCTTTCTACCCCCCTACCCCACTTAGGGTGCAGGGAGGTGAGCGTGCATCTGTTGTGTCCACGTGTGCTAGGCTAACGTCCTATGTAGAGCACACAGCCCCCATTCGATGCACTGGTCAGCTGTTTGTCTGTTTCAGTGATGGTGCAGTCAGTAAAACCCTGTCCAAGAAGAGCTTGGCCAGCTGGCTTTGTGAGTGAATCTCCCAACCCTGTACACGGGCGGGAACAGACCCACCCTTAGTGGTGCATGCACATTCCACTCGGAAGTGTGGAAGTGTCTACGACATTATTTCAGCGGGGTGTGTGTCGAAGACATCTGCACAATGGCATCTTGTCCCTTACTGTGCCCGTTTGTGCGTTTCTATCTCTTGGATACAGCTCGCAAGTGCGACCTAGGTTCTGAAAAGTGAGGATCTGGTGATGGTGTAGAGGGGGAACATACACTGGCAGTGCCTGACGTTTCAGTGAGAAGTCAGGGCAGTGCAGGTGTTAATGGTCAGGCCAAGCCCCTATCGGTCCAGCGGCCTTCTCAGGGGTGTCCCACCATTCTGTCACTAGGTGA
Source organism: Micropterus dolomieu (assembly GCF_021292245.1). Classification (NCBI taxonomy): domain Eukaryota; kingdom Metazoa; phylum Chordata; class Actinopteri; order Centrarchiformes; family Centrarchidae; genus Micropterus; species Micropterus dolomieu. Next base: position 31,983,132 of record NC_060152.1, on the reverse strand, counting down.
TGTGGGGGTCGGGGCTTTGGCCGGCCTTGGTGTGGTGGACTTTGGCTTGTTGCGGCTAGGGCGGACAGTCATCGGGCTCCACCCACTGTACCCATAGAGTCCAGTAGAGGGCGGAGCCTGTGTGAGATAGAACGAAGGTTACGATATGGTAACCCTAGTTCTATAAGCA
>NC_060152.1:31982416-31982943 GCF_021292245.1 Micropterus dolomieu | reverse complement strand
CACTGGCAGTGCCTGACGTTTCAGTGAGAAGTCAGGGCAGTGCAGGTGTTAATGGTCAGGCCAAGCCCCTATCGGTCCAGCGGCCTTCTCAGGGGTGTCCCACCATTCTGTCACTAGGTGATGTGGGGGTCGGGGCTACAGGCGGAGCCCTCTACCGATGAGCCATGCCACTCTGACGCCATCTGCTGAAGAGGCGGTTGGATGCTGAGGCAGTAGGGACACTGCTATTTGTACGTCACGCACGTATCGGTAGCGACGTCCTATTGGTCGGCTACGTGCACGATAAAATTTCAGTGGGCAAATGCGTGCGTGTGATTGGAGGAGGTAGTACCCATAGAGTCCAGTAGAGGGCTCCGCCTGTGCTTATATCACTAGGGTTACCATATCGTAACCTTCGTTATGTCATATATACACACACTCTCTCACTCACTCACTCACTCTCACACACACACACACACAGTAAAGGCCTAGTTTATATTGAACTAACTTAAAAGAGAGATCATGTGTATGTTCTCATTATAATAAGG
>NC_060152.1:31977927-31982396 GCF_021292245.1 Micropterus dolomieu | reverse complement strand
GCGGCTAGGGCGGACAGTCATCGGGCTCCACCCACTGTACCCATAGAGTCCAGTAGAGGGCGGAGCCTGTGTGAGATAGAACGAAGGTTACGATATGGTAACCCTAGTTCTATAAGCACAGGCGGAGCCCTCTACCGATGAGCCATGCCACTCTGACGCCATCTGCTGAAGAGGCGGTTGGATGCTGAGGCAGTAGGGACACTGCTATTTGTACGTCACGCACGTATCGGTAGCGACGTCCTATTGGTCGGCTACGTGCACGATAAAATTTCAGTGGGCAAATGCGTGCGTGTGATTGGAGGAGGTAGTACCCATAGAGTCCAGTAGAGGGCTCCGCCTGTGCTTATATCACTAGGGTTACCATATCGTAACCTTCGTTATGTCATATATACACACACTCTCTCACTCACTCACTCACTCTCACACACACACACACACAGTAAAGGCCTAGTTTATATTGAACTAACTTAAAAGAGAGATCATGTGTATGTTCTCATTATAATAAGGATATGTGGGCATATGAGGTGTTATTGTGCATTGCAGGTGATGTTACGAAGTAATCGAAAAGTAATGTAACTAGTAGTGTAACTAGTTACTTTCAGAAGTGAGTAATCTAGTAAAGTAAGGCATTGCTTTTAAAAACTCATTTGCCTTGTTTTCAGCAGCAGCAGGCAGCTGTTTTCAGTGACAAAGCTCTGACAAACCCACTGTACACTACCTGCCAAGCACCAAACAGTACCTTGTACATTGTATGTTGGACTGACATTTGTTGGGTGGCCTGAAACACAACTCTAAATGAATGCTAATGTTGCTTTGGGTCTGCTGGATGTGCAAATTGGCAACTCTTTGCCAACATGCATGCTATAACAACTTTAGAGAGTGAAAATATGTCAGATGTAGTGTTTTAATTTGTTCTGCTGCCCCCATGTGGTATAAAGATTAATCAGTCACTAACTTCGATATTTTTAAAGCTAGATGCTATTTTACCATGTTTTTGTGACTATGTGACTAATTGGGACAGCATCAGTTGGTATAGTATTTAGGAAGCAACCAGCAGTTTGAACAAAAGGATCTATCTCTATAGAGATCCTTTCCACAATGTAGTCAAACACAATCTCAGCCTGTCAGTGGCAAAAACAAACACTTTAGAGGATGTATTTTGGATGGGGCACAATTGCCTGCAAGAATTACGTTGCAGCCCTGTTTTGCTGCTCCCAACTGCAGCATGCTTGCTCAATACTGGACCAATTTCAAAAAATGTTGTTTTGTCAGATAGACACAAAAACATGGAAACACGGGTTCCAGGTTGAAAAATACTTAAGTTACCCTCTAATTATTAGCACTTTTTTTTAATCAATGGGCAAATGCTACACATGCGACCTATTATCAAAACATGTAGTCAGTATGATAATCAGGACCTAGACATAAAAAAACACCTGGTTTTGTTGATTGGAAACCATATTTGAACATCGCGTGTAATTAAACAATCCTGTGTCTCATTAGCTCACAGCAGATAGGGCTCAGATTCAGACTCAGATTTGACTTGATGCAGTCTGCACTAATGCTAACCAACATTAAATCAATAAGCGATGGATTGTAATGGCTCGAATCTATTAGCCGTGGAAGGCAAAAAAAGTCCCCAGCCGGCTTCTTTCACTCTACTTCCTTCACTTTAGAAACACTGTGTGGAACCCTCCCCCAAAACACAACACGGGATGCTCTGAGCTTGATTAATCAAGTATTAAAAACAAATTATTTAAGCTAATGGTCCATTAGTACCAGCTTGACATACTGCTTACTCTCTCCCTCTCCTTCTCGCTTTCTGTTCTTCTCTGTGATGGACAGGGAAGGAGGCAGCACAATCCAATTAAAACAGTGGAACAACAGTGGAACTGTGTCCAGGGAAGAGACAACAAGTTTACTAGATAAAAAATGTATTTTCTCAAAACCATCTCTTACAGTGAACATATAATTGGATTTAAATCAATACTAATTTAATTGACCCGAGGCATCTCCATTAAGTTCAGTTTGAAAATCACATCTTAATTATTAGGAGATCAGACTTTATTTATAAAGTTATGTATAAATTGTTTCTCTACTTTCTCTAATCTAGACTGTAACTAACTTTGTAGAAGGTGTTGTTGTTACTCTGAAAAAACCTACAACTTTAATACTTACAAGTAAAATAATGCATCTCAAAATGGGGATAAGCTGACAACGTGATGCGAACTCTAAATAAAACATAAATTTACTTTCTTGTTTTTATTCCAATTACAGTGGTGTGTCATTAAGTTGCATGTCAATAAGAACAATCTAAATTTTAATTTTAAATTTAAATCTGTCTCTTGCAGGCCTGGAATTTCATAATATTGTTTTTGTCAATGTTTTGAGGGCACAAAGATCAAATGCCAGGGATGATTTTATTTTTATTCTAATTTGTTAATATTTGTCAGAAATCATAACCTGTTTTAAGGGGCGCTGGAAGTCAGTCGCATGTAGGGGTGCTGAGAGAAGGTCAGTCAGTCGACAATGTCATTAAATGGAATGTGATATTGCTCTTTTTTGTATTCATTTGTTAGTCTGTATGCCAAAGCAGCCACAGCACCTAGACAGTCAACAACAGAAACCAATGCATGAAAACAGCAAGGAGAAGAAGAGGGAGACACAGCGCCTGGATGGGAGAGAGATGTGACCCAAGACCAGTTCATCACAGTTTATAATAATATAGCAGATCTGTCTGTCACTGTTAACAGAGGCTCCAGTCTGCAGTGTAGTTCAAACACCAGAGTTGTAGAGTAATGATTAAAGAAAGTTTTTATATCACATGAACACTTCTGTCCATATTCACACGCTGTCTCTCTTGCTCGTTCATATAGCTCTCTCGCTTTGATGAGTGCATCAACTTTCTGAAAAGTTGAACATTATATAAGTTGAATATTATATACAAATTATGTGTTAAATATCCACATAGTCAAACCGAAACCTTGCTTATGTTAAATCAATTGTCTTTTGTCTTATGGCTTTAGCTGCAGAAACTTGACCAACAATTAAACTTGTATTGAGCGTCTGGAGGAGCAGCATTTGGGCTGGTGCATAAACAAAGTGGGCCGACACATCTGTGTCACTGTTGTTTGGGCTGCTCAATTGGCCCACAGTGCGACCCAGTCCTCCTGATGGCCAGAGTGACTATGGTTTCTTGTCTTATTCGTTTTCTAATTTATCAGACGTTCGTACTTCCGACCAACCCAATAAGAATTCCGGATCTTAACAACAGATACTGGTGTCTAAAAACCACATTTACAGGAAAGAGGCAGAAATCAGGGCCACTGGTTTATACATGTTTTTTTTTTTTTAGCTCAATTTTTGCATCAATGAAATTCGAAGCGATCACTGAACAGCCCCTTCAAACATGTGCAAGCATTGGTTGCTGGTATACTACTTTGTAACATGATGGGGTAATTCTATAGTTTACTATGACAAATAATTGTCACCATGGCAACTGTGTGCAGTTCTTTCTCACCCGCAACCTCACAGATGTGATTTTCAAACTGGATTCAAACACAATTTAATTTCCTTTTTTTAGTGCAGTGCTATTTTCAGACATATATTACTACAATAAACCACACTGCTGTTGGAACACGTGGATGCTAGGTGCATTTCAAAGTCAGTTACAAAACCAATCAAACTGTTTCATTACAATCAGTTCAGGCGGAAGGCTTCTCATAGTGTGTATACATTATAGTAGTAGTATAGCCAGTATACCAGGCCATTAAACAATTCTGCAGTAAATAGAAGTACTCAAAGCAAGCCTAGTTAATATGCTCTTTGTGACAACGTTGCAACAGAAACAGATTATGGCAAATGTGTAGTTCTTTGTCAGATTCCCTCGTAATGTGACATGTACCTTTAATGTACTATGTAATGGGATGGGCCTAGTCATCAATCATTTTATACCACCACCCCATCTATACTTCACATTCACGCACACACACAGTCTTACAGCTTCCAGTGAGGCACATCCAGTTATTCTGAGGTAAACACCTGCATTTGATTTGTGGAACAGATTTTTAGACTTTTTTCATGTTGTCTTCACTGTTTCATCAACAGTTGTTGTACTAAAATTCTCTGTCCAATAAGTGAATGAATAGCTGATATGTTGCATATAGTCAAATCAAAGTCTTAAATATTTCTGTTACGCGATTAACATTTTCAGTTACATGAGGAATGGAGTTAACAGGGAGGCTTGTGTGTGTGTGTGTGAACCAAACATTGTGATTTATTGGATTTGTTTAGTTATATTCTATCATAAAATAATAAATATACACAAAAAAACACAATACAAACTCAGATTCAACAGATTTATTTATAAAGTGAGAACAGAATGACAGCCATCACACACACACACACACACATTATATATATATATATATATATATATATATATATATATATATATATATATACACAGA
>NC_060152.1:31965920-31977907 GCF_021292245.1 Micropterus dolomieu | reverse complement strand
AGATTTATTTATAAAGTGAGAACAGAATGACAGCCATCACACACACACACACACATTATATATATATATATATATATATATATATATACACAGATGAAGTCTCCTGACAAAACCTGCTTTGTGAAACATGATTTTTATTCCATGGCTCTGCTTGTTTATATTATAATGATCATCAACTGGATGTTATAGTTAACTTTCTTTTAATTTAGTGCTCCATCACAGAGCTCATCATCTTCTTAACCGTTATGCTCCTGCGCACCAAGCACAGTCATTTCATCTGTTTAGAGACCCACAGCGGTAAGACGCTCAGCATGGATAAACAAAGATATATGAAATCAAACCACAATCATCTCAAATGTCTTTGTAGAAATATATCTGATCAAATGCAGGTTTTCTCTTTTACAAGGCCAGCTGCCCAGAAACAGGGTCAAATTACAGGTGATTGTAGAATTCTAAAATCAGATAAGTGGGAAATCATGATGGAAACTGACAAGGCTTTTTGCAAAACTACTACATATTTGGAAAAAAAAAGTCTGCTGAATGCAGCAGCAATTCAGTCCAAAGGGGGAAGTAGAGATGGAAAGAAACAAGACCAGCTGTTACACACCTTACTCACACAGTACACGTGCGTGCAGAAGAATTCATATTCATTCTGTTCTGTCATGCAAAGGGTGGTCACACCAAATATTGATTTGATTAAGATTTTTCTTCTGTTCACTCACTTTGCATTTTGTTAATTGATGATGATTGACACAATTTTCATAATTGTGGCTCTGTACACCACACAGTGGATTGGAAATTAAACAACCAAGATGCAATTGAAGTGCAGACCTTCAGCTTTAATGCAAGGGGTTGAACAAAAATATTAATGTGTTTTAAACTTTAAAATATTAAATGTTTAGGATCTGCAACCGTTTTTCTACAATAATAATAATAAAATAATCATTTTTAAAAGTTTGTTAAGAATCCTTTGCCGGCAATGACTGCTTGATATCTGGAACCCATGGAAATTACCAAAAGCTGGGTTTTCACCTTTGTGATGCTTTGCCAGGCCTTTACTACAGCTTCTTTTAGTTTTTGTATGTTCAAGGTTCTTTCTGCCCTAAGTTTTGTCTTCAGCAAGTGAAATGCATGCTCAACCGGGTAGAGATCAGGGGACAGACTCAGTCATTGCAGAATATTCCACTTTTTTGCTTTAATATACCCTTGGGTTGCTTTCGCAGTATGTTTTGGGTCATTGTCCATCTATAAAGTGATGCATCATCCAATCAACTTCACTGTTTGGCTAAATCTGAGCAGACAATATATTCCTATGCACTTCAGAATTTATCCGGCTCCTTTTGTCTTCTGTCACATCATAAATAAACACTAGTGAACCAGTGCCATTGGAAGCCATGCATGCCCATGCATCATGTTTTACAGATGATGTGGTATGCTTTGGATCATGAGCGGTTCTTCTCCATACTTTTTTCTTCCCATCATTATGGTAAAGGTTGATCTTAGTTTCATCTGTCCAAAGAATGTTGTTTTTTAGGTGTTTTTTGGCAAAGCAAAAACTGTTGATTTGGCCACTCCTAATGAAACATCAAACAGCTTTTCAGGATTGTGTCCAATTACTTTTGGTCCCATGAAAAAGAGGGGGCTTAATAGTAAATTCCTAAACCCTTTTCCCAATGTGGATGTAAATACCCTCAAATTAAAGCTGAGGGACCGCACTTTAATGCTTGCCATGTTCACCAACTTATTTTAGCATGTTAGCTTGCTAATATTTGCTAATAAACGCTTAACAGCTTAAGTACAGCTGAGGCTGATAGGAATGTCATTGGTTTTGCATGTATTTTGTCATAAACCAAAGTATTGGACAAAATCAGGTTTAGACCTGATTTGTACATGAAATGTTAGGAGTAGGATGTTTTGCAATTTATCCTCTGGGGACTTTTGTCCAAAATTCCACATATTCATTGAGATATTTCAATAATAAAAATGTTTTTTTAAATCCTCAGAAAGATAGGAGTTCTCTAAACCGCTTCATTCATCATGGAACAACACAATGGTGGCACGTAAATCAGTGTTTGAGTCTCAAAGGACAAGAGGATGTAGGAAAGTTTAAAAACTTTACAGCACCTTGATCAAAGGAAATAGAACCCTTCTGATTTAATTCCTTATAGCCTTGTACTTTCCGATTTAGACTGATTTGTACAGAAAAGTTTAAGAAAAAAAGATCTAGTGACAGAGAGAGAGAGAGAGAGATAGTGGAAGAAATAAGAGAGATGAATAGGGACCAAAGCTCCTTCCTTTTAAAGAGCTGTGAATTTCTTCAGAAGGAACATTCTTTTCTCATTTTGCTAATGCAGTTACATAACCCATCAGTAAATCAACAGCGTAGAGCGTCAGCACAATTAGCCCTCCTGTGGAATCTGTCACCGTGCTACTAATGCCTCATACATTCATCTGACATTCAGAGTGCTATTTTTAATTAGAAATAACTGACAAATCAACTTAAAGCCCTCCTCCGATGCTTGTGTGGTTTTGATTTTGCACTTTATAGACTACAAGGTGATGCAGGGAGATTTTTGTGGACTTGAAGCTCTGCCTGGGCCTGTTTTACAGAGATAGTGGTGAAGTCCAGAGACCCATCTCAGTGCTATCTGTGCCCAAGACACACACACACACACCACCACACACACACAGACACAATGATTGGTCGTTGGAGGCAGCATTTACACACGGAGGGCAGGCTGCCCTGGACACACAGTGAGATTGGGTGGCGGGTCACAGGGAATAAAAACGAACAAGGGGAAATGGAAAATTGAAAACTGAGAGAAATGGTGGGGCGAGGCAGGAAGGCACAGTGATGTGTGTGATATGTGATACGAGGAGCCATGCTGTAAAGGCTTTTGAATGACCTGTGTGAGGGCTATGCAGTATCTGGAGTGAAGGTTTCAGAATGTAGACAGCCAAAGGAATTAGGTTAAAGCCAAAACATGTAAGAGTTTACTCTACTGCCTCTACTTTTTCAGAGTGTAATTCACCTCTGTCGTACATAAGGACAGCTGTACACATGCATTTGTTATGATTACATTACTTAAGATCAGAAACGAGCAAGTGTGCCAACACAAGACAAGACAAACCTGCTTATAAGTTATTACTTAGTCCAAAAGAAAGAATGCCAGCTTGGTGTCTATCTTTCAGCCTTTTATTTCACTAAGCTTTCACCAACGTCCTTCAGCCTCTTGCTTGGTCACTCTCTTTTTTTCTTTTCCCAGCATCCACCATCAACCATCCTCTTCGGTCTCTTTGCCTTTGCCAGTAGCTAATGTTATGTCGAGACAACACCACGCAGCTCTCCATTTTTAGAAAAGTTACATATTGTTGCTCGCTCTCTTGCAGCTAACTATAAATCTGTAGTTCATGTTAGCAAACTTACTAACACACTCAAACATTGGTGACATTAGTGTCAGTGCTCTTGCATCGGTTGCTGTCTAGCTTTGTTGGCTAGCTTGCCACCCGGTAAATTCCTCGCTTCCTCTGACAACATCTTCTAAGGTCTCTTCACAGCCTCTGCCATGATATCCATACAGGGAATTTCAAGCTAGCTCCTTCCAAAGAACTTTTGTAAATTCTATAATTTTTGCTTCTTCTTAAAGCTTGCTTGTTGAAGAGTAATGTTTGGATGTGTGACATTGTGTCATAAAGTTTTATGCTGTTGCCATGATAGATTTCCTACGCGTGATTCCAGTTTTACATAGTGCACAGTGCAATAGCACGTGCCCCGGGTCCGGAGTGCCAATGACAGAGATACCAGGAGGGAGGGAGAGGCAACGGGACGATAACGAGGACAAGTTCAAGGAGGTAGAGTTGGAAGAAGAGGAGGAGGAGAGCCATCACTGATGAGTTCAGGGCCACACTTATTGATCATGTGATTAACCACGGGTTGACATGAGAGAAGCTGGACTGAGAGTCCAGCCCAAGTTGAGTTGCTTTACATTGGTCCCCATAATTTGAACCTTCAGATATTAAAACAGGTATGCAACAATGTAATGGTTATTTCAGCAGTACTGTATTGTAAAATAAGTATTCATTTTTGTCTATAAAAGTAAAAATTACACTTTTGGTTTACATGTGTTTATGGTTTCCTTTTCTTGTATGTTGCTGGATACAACACTGTGCTATTGTTACAACATGTTTTGCTAAATAAGTATTTGCTGTTACAACATTGCATTGGTGTTTACTGTGCACTTTTCAGCACCTCTCAGCAGATTACTTTCACTCTAGAATGCTGTATGAAAACGTAGACATAAGCCCATGAAAGACAAAAACATTTTAAAGTAAATCAAGAAACATCTGGCTCGTGATGTAGCCCACAGAACATTCTCTGCTTATAAAACTTATAAGCACTTTGGAAAAATACAGAAAAACTTCAGAAGCATTATGAAAGGAGGCTATTACTTGATTTTTCTAAATAGACATTACATTACAATGACTTTTATTTTATATAATTACAAAGCAAAAATCTTAAAGTTAAAAGTTTTAAAGTCAAAACCTACTTGGCAATAAATCAGATTGTGTGCTTATTGTTTTGGGTAAGGCAAGTTTGGCAAGGCAAGGCAAGTTTATTTCTATAGCACATTTCAACTACAAGGCAATTCAAAGTGCTTTACATCAAACATAAAAGCAATATGGGGAAATTGAAAAAAAAATTTAAAAGGGTGAAATAGAAAATAAAAACGGGGTGATAAAGCCTGGCTGTTATCTTGGAGCAGCCTCTCCATAATGACTTCTTTTGGGCTGTTAAAAAACCAGACGCGCTGCTACGTTCTGAACATTTGCAGGGGTTTCACCGCACAAGCTGGAAGACCCGCTAGGAGGACATTGCAGTAATCGAAGCGAGAGATAACCATGGCCTGTACCAGCTGGGTGGCGTACTGACTAAGGTAGGGCCTGATTTTTCTGATGTTGTATAGAGCAAAGCGGCATGACCGAGACACAGCAGCAACATGATCTGAAAAGCTGGTCATCAGTCATGACACCCAAGTTTCTCACAGCCCTGGCTGGAGTGATGGTTGAGGAGTCAGTTTGTAGTTTGATGTTATGGTGGATAGATTGCTTGGCTCGAATGACCAAAAGTTCAGTCTTAGAGAGATTTAGTTGAAGGTGGCAAACCTTCATCCATCCAAAGATGCTCTTTGCATGGTTAATTGAAAGGGACTCATTTGAAACATCCACTGCACACCATGCTGCATCTCTTTTGTGGAGTAGTTAGGGGAAGATTTATGAACTATAGGAACTATGGCAAGAGCAAATGTCAGAGTTCTCTGTTCCTTCAAAGGTCACTACTGTCAAGATGGTTTGTAATTGGTCAATGGTGCTAATGTGTGTGTCAAAATCCAACAAACACAATTGTTTTACTAGAAACAGCTGTAAAACAATGTATTGCTACACCTCCAAGCTTGAGTGCTGTTCTAGCCAAAATGAAAGTAACAGGACTTTTGAATAGGCTACAGGCAATCAGTCAATCTGTTTGTGGGGATAAAGTCTCGGGGAAAGTTGAGAAAGCTAAGAATCTGTGCCCTCTAGCAGGTTACCACTGTGTCTGTGAGTCATGCCAACTTTTCTGTGTGAGCACTGCGGATGTTAAACTGGATTGACTGGGCCAGTGCCCATGGACCACTAACCAGCAGGCTTCCAGCTGTGTGTTTTGTGTTTATGGCTGGTTTTGTTTAGTCATTTACTGTTTTTGCACAAGTGTTAAATTGGCAGTTCTGGACACATAGCTGACAGGACCTTCTGTGTACATTGCAGTCAAATATCTGTGTGTATTATGGCTGCAAAAGAGCAGGAATTTCATCTGGAGGTTTGAGGGTCTGAGATGTTTTAATGCAGTGCTTCTTTGGATCATGGAATGACTAGTTAGCCTAACAGTCATATCGGAAATGTAGAAATTGATTTAGGAAGAAAATCTCATTGAAAATATATTGTACATTAGAATTATGATGTAACAGTTACAGCAGCCTTCACCAAATATGAATGAAGTAATTAATTTATGCTTGAATTCTATCCTTTAATACCAATTAGAAACTTTTAAATTTGAAAAGATATTCTAAAATATAATTTAGCCAGCTAACAGTGTGTTCATGTTCAACTCCACAGGGGAAAGAAAGAAAAATGGACCTTTAAAGGAGCCTAAGCTTTTTTCATTATGCCTAACGGTCAACAAAACCTCACATCAAGCTGATGTTGAAGTGTTTTATTGCATTTTATTGCAACATTTTCTGAAAGCAAATTCCTCAGTAACTGATGAAAATTCCTCTACATGATGTCACATAATTTACCTTTTGGCCACAGGAATGAGAGCAATACACCAGCAAACAAAAAAGATCCAGGAATGCAAGGTGCAGTTGATTTATTTGAGTCCACTATGTGCAAAATCAATCAGATAAGGGGTGCAGAGTTTCCACCGCGCTCTAAGCTATGAAGTGTTGATGTGAATTTAAAATACTGTGAGACAATGAGGCCATGCCGAGGATCACTGTCTTCCGGGGCTAAGCGTTGGCTCGCTTCAAGAGCTATCAAGTTGTGCCCGATGAATGAGAAGTAATGGCTTTACTTCCACTTCCTGTCCTTGCAGTGTCACGCAGTGCTGTCTGTCTCCGCTTCCCAGTCCTGCAGCCCTCCCAGTCCCCTGCCGGAGGGCGGTCAGGGGGGCTAAAAGCCTCTTCACATGACGGAGATAATACCCCTTCTAATTGGCTATCGCATTGGGAATGAGGCTCGCAGCTCCCCCTGTTCCCTCCTGTTGACTGTTTCTCAGCCAGCTCCTGCAGATTATAGATGACAGATGCCGCCATCTTATGGGAGATGGCAGGATTATCTTGTTGTGGCAGGCGGAGCATGGAGAGGCTGTCGGAAAATTGTTTGAAACAGAGCAGAGCAAACAAAGAAACAGGCCTGCGCCAGCAATCATGCAAGCTTATATTTGCTGTACAAATACACACTCAGAATGGTGATGAAGCACTCACTCACCACAACAAAGCAATAAACGCCAACACTGATTTAAACACCAGAATGATAAATAGAGCCTCAATTGGTCATTAGTGGATTCAAGCCTATGGGACAAATCATTTGACACTGAGGATGTAGCTCCAATTCATCATCTGGGAAAGCTGTATAGGCATGTCTCCAAAATGTCACCAACAAGATGTGCTACTTTAGGTGTGTGACTGACATATGAGGTTTAGTCTTGATACTGATATAATTAGCATGACCAAATTAAGGGTTAATCAAGGGTTAGCATCATGTAATGCATGGATGATGTAGGCAGTGAAAATGTGAAGTGTGTAAAATCGGATGGGAACTGGGTCAATTTTGAGAACAAGACTAAAATAAAGCTCCACAATTGTCATACAGAGGATAAAGTTTATTACAACACACATTACATGTGGCCAACTAAGTCATCACAAGACTACTCCACTATTTAGCATCGCACTCATAAAACATCGTCACTATGGGCAGTTAAAAAAAGGATTCAAACTATCGACTTTTTTATTCCACAAATTCTTCTTCCTTGTCAAAACTAGGCCCATACATTCACTACCAGCTAATGCAGCCTTGATTCACTTGCCTGTTGTCAGGGTTTGACAATGAAAACAATGTTATGACAATGTTTCAATGTAAGGAGTGCAATTCTTCTTTGTAGTAGCATTTTAATATATTATTGTAAATTAAAAAAAAGAAAATGCATTGCAGTGATTGCAGTGTATTTAGTCGTTTAGTTAAGTTTTCAGTTTTCTTTAATGGATAATTTGACTGAAAATAGAAATAATTACGTTTTGCATAAAAAATTATTGCATAAATTTAAAAAAATAAAGACAAAATGTTAGAACTAAAAATCTGTTTTTAATTACTACAATTTCAACTGTTATTACAACTGCTGTTAATAGCAATTAAATACTCTGGAGTATTTGTCTAAAAGCTGGGTTGCCAGGCTGAAAAACAAGATGATAAAATAACAGAAAAATTAAATTGGGTTTAAACAAAAATAATCTAATGAGATGAACAAAGGGAACACAGGATCAAGGTGGGAACGTCAATTGTAGAAAAGCGAGTATATAAACATACATTTTTAAGTTGTAAAAAGTGAAACTCTCCAACACCATGTTATCTGCTCCCATTACAAGCAGTCTCTATCATCTATCTATCGCAGTGGGTTAGTGTGCATTCAGGTCCCCATCAGGATATGAGAACATGAAACATACACACACACTTCATCCTCTGCCTGACTGATCAATTTCAGTCCTGACTAGTTGCTGTTAGAGACTGACCTTTACCTTTACTCTCAGGTACCGCAAATCTCCACTGAACAGCTCGCTGCATGACTGTGTGTAAGTGTGTGTGTTTCCCTGTCCGTACGTGCGTGAATCCAGCACTTCGGCAGAACAAAGCTGGCAGGCTCATTATCATAGGCCTACTCTAAAACAGATAAGGTAGGGATCTATCGGACTGAAATGATGGGACTTGAGTGGGCTTCTAATGGCCGTGGCGTTTGCCAGGCTGCCCCTGTAAGTGGATTTCTACTGCGATTTGCTGTTTGTTTATTGGAGTGCCTGTTGTTCTGGATGCACTCCATAGAGGATACAAATTGCATTATTCACGGCAGGCAGGCTGGTAATGGCAAGGATGAATGATGGCCCCTATTTCTCTGCTGACAGAGAAGGTCGAGAGAGGAGCGCTATACAATTACACACAAGTTTGTGTTCGATCAGTGGATAGCTATGGGTGAAGTGCTCACCACACACTGGAGGCACTGAAGGAACAGAGTTTAGGGAAAGGAGTGAATTTGACTCTCAAAGGGATTTCACGGTATGAAGTGTAGCCTCACTAAATGAATTTGCCTTCGCCAAATTATATTCTGAACTCAGATCTCGGGGGATAAGTGTTATTTTTTAAGCCTGACCATTGATTTTTCTTGCTAAGTCAATTTCGAATGTGCAAACAACAAGCCAACATAGCAAATTGTTGCAAAATGCATGAGCTAAAGTATTTGTTTTTTCTGGACTTTCTTACTGTTCATTAGAATTGAATAGATTTAGTTAGAAAATGTTTCATCTGTAATCAGCCTATGTTCATGCTCTTTACACATACATAATCTATGTTTATCCTCCATATACATACATAATCAACCTCAATGTTCAAGCTTGTAGGAAGCGTCCTAGCCACATAGTCACGTTACAAACTGAAATATATTTTATATTTAATGTCAAATGTCAAATAAATGTGTCTAAGAATTTTTTTTGTATGTCACCAGGAATGAAAATATTTCTTGCTTTAAACATTATTTGTGCAGTCTTAAATTCTACTGGATAAAAACAGCATGTTAGTGTGTTCACAGATCCTACATTGTTTGCTATCCTCATAGCTCTTTTTTGTAGTAGACATAATATGTGTAATGGGTGATGCTTTTGTAGTTGTTACCCCACACCTCTGCACTGTAATTCAGATACGAAAATACAAGTGAACAATACGGGGTGTACAACGCTTACATTCAATAAATGTGCTTTGTTTTTCCTGAACTGCAATGCTCCTTGCCAACTTTGCTTGCAAACATCTTATATTAAGTTATATTAAGCAGATTTTATGAGCTAATATTAAACCCTGATCCATTTCTTTTTTTCATATATTCTTCTATATTTACATTATGTGTGTTTATTTTATTTTCAAACAAGTTTTGTTTTGTTCAAATTTAATGATCATTTGTTCATGTCAAACCACCTTTTTTAATTTATTCAGTTCAGCTGAAAGTTCCTCCAAAACCTCTGCAAATTTTAGTATCCTTGGTACCCTGCATATGTAACATATGTACAAAATATTCAATTTCAATATCCATACAATTTAATTTATTTATTACCTAGAAACAGAAGAAAATCAAATCAATAATCAGCATCAATTCTTCTAGGTTCACTTGCACATAGTATTTGAAGGTAACTCGGCAGGTAGTTTGGCCCAAACATCTTGGAGAACTTCCCACAGTTCTTCTGTGGGTTTAGGCAGCCTCAGTTGCTTCTTTCTTTTCATGTAATCCTGGACAGAATGGATGATGTTGAGATCAGGGCTCTGTGGGGGCCATACCATCAATTTCAGGAGTCCTTGTTATGCTGACTTTAATGACTTTTGCTGTATGTTTGGGGTCTTTGACATGCTGCAATACATTTGGGGCCAATCAGATGCTTCTTTTATAGTATTGCATGACAAATAAGTATCTGCCTGTACTTGTCAGCATGGAGGAGACAATTAAATGTGACCAAACCCCCAACTCCATCCATCCATCCATCCATCGTCAACTGGAGCTGGAGCCAATCCCAACTTACATTGAGTGAGGGCGGGGTGCACCCTGGACAGGTCGCCAGTCCATCACAGACCCCCAACTCCATTTTTGAAATTTTACAATACTATTAATTACTTTCTTGATTAATGTCATTAATTTAATTCCAGTCCATTGCTAACAATATCTATAAATGTATTTTCTTCAACTGTTCTCAGAATCTCCATAATCATTAACAAATTATTAGAAATGTTTCATAGGCTTTCTTCACATACTCCTTGTATTGGTAATTCATCTTCTTTATTAGGGAGTACAAAGTAGACAATAGACAATGATCCACTTAGTTTTGAATTAGACCCACATGCTGGATTACCAATACAATAGGCCAATAACAAACATCCAGTCAGAGTCATCCACTTTTGATTTGATGGATGTTTCTTCTGGATCTTTATGTTCACTATGTCTTATCAAATTGTTGACTGTGTATTTTAATTTGCCTCTGTTTTACTTTTACAACGTTAAGTGTTGTCAAAGTGGTGAATATGTTTTCATCATTTGCTTATGTTTTGCCCATTTGTGTTTTTTTAAACAGTAAATTGCTGTGTGTTGTGCACTCTCAGACACCATAAAAACAGATTTCATAGTGGTAATGATATTTTATTTTGATATTTTGGGCACAAGCTATTCCTGTTCCTCTTAGGTGTACCTGTACCTGCCTGTTGTTTTGACCTGTTTGCCTTTTCTGTGTGTGCCTGTTGCTGACCTTGATTGTTTTGAACATTGACCGTCACATTTATCTTACCTGCCCTGCGTATGTCATGTGCTTTTGAGTCCACGTAACTCCTTTAGAGATTTGTGACGTTGCGTAGTTTCTATGGATTATGTTTAACTACCATTACAAGACTAAGTGCCATGCTAGTGGGTAGGTACAGTACAGCAGTGCTTTGAGCTAAATTGTAACACGAGCATGCTAACATACAATGATAATCTGACCATGCTGATGAAGGAGGTATGTTTACAACGTTTACCATCATAGTTTGTAGCATAAAACACAAATTAATGCCAAGGCAGATGCAAATATAATTACTTTAAGAGGTATGTGGTCATAAACCAAATACTGGGAAAAATTTAAACTTAAACCTGATGATATAACATCAGGATTTATCCTGTACGGACCATCAATGCGTTTACCAAATTTCATGGCAATCCATCTAGTTTTTGTTGACATATTACAATCTCGACCAAAGTGGTGTCTTGAACTAGTTTAAACCCATAAAATAAGAAATGCAGCAAAAACGTATATGTCATGAAAATAGGGACCTATTTTTGTGCTTTTCATATCAGGCAAAAATTAAACTAAATCAAAGCCAGTTGTATTAAAGCTCAGGAAGTCTCCCATACACGAATATATAATTTCTATTTAAAGTACATGCTTACTTGTCACATTCATCTAAACATTGTTTTAAGTCAAGCTACTTACCAGGTGCATTATGCTGTCAGCGACTATTTATTTCTAATTAGGATGAATCAGGCTGTGCATATTGCTACTCGAAGCATGTAAAGTTGAATATTAGATGCATTTACCTGAGGGGTTATACTTTACACAGCTACTTATCTCAGTCAGTATCTTTTTGTTTTCAGCATCATGAAGGGGGGGGGGGGGGGGGGG
>NC_060152.1:31940912-31965900 GCF_021292245.1 Micropterus dolomieu | reverse complement strand
GGGGGGACATTATGACAAATTTTGTTTTCTCTACGTGACCACCACCAACCAAAGATAAGAATGTCACCACTAATATTAACAGACGTTGTATTAAATTTAAACAAACAAGATCAGCAGTCCTTCCAAGCATACGGTCCTGCAGTTTTTTTTCTCCCCTGTCTATTACTGTCTATTAAAGCAGATTTCAAACTTTCTTGGCCCAAGGAATGTAGTTATGTGAAAAACCAGTCAGGCATTTTGTAGGAGCCATATGTCAATAAAACTTTGTGGTTCTCCTAACATTGTACAAGACACCTGGCCTTGTGTCATGGGACATAAATGACACACTGTAAAAACTGCTGTTCAATTTAAAATGTTTGTCCAGCAGTGGCACCATGGCTGTGGCAGAAATGAAGTCCTTGAAGGTGTTAGTTTGGAAACTAGAGATCCTTACCCATTCTCTCTGCATCGCAGTTATTGCCTTTCTTCTTCACATTCTCTTCACAGCATTGTGGTTACAATCTTCCCTGTCAGACACTGTAATAGGTTCTAGTATGGTAGTTCACTAAATAATTTTGAATGAGGAATCAATCTGCAAGTTAGAGGATGTGTTAAGAGGCACATGTGGGCTCAAAATATGTTTTAAGATGCAAGAAGAATTGTGTAACACTGTTTGAGGTAGCAGAGGATTTACTTTTCCTGCTGCCAAATTAAAGTTGCATGCTCTCAACTTTCTAACGTTTGATTTGACCTGAAAAATGTCCTCATCAGTAGCAATTACAGTGTTTCTCATTTGTCTACAGAAATATCTGTGAAATAGTTTTACAAATTTCATAATTTGTGCCCAGTGCCATCATTCAGTGCCAATGTAAGAAGGAAGTAGTGTGCCCTTTTGTGAAGCAATTCATCAAGTAAGGCACAATCACACCCACTTTAGCTCTGACCAACTGGCTTCACTCATTTGAACCTGGCTCAACTTTTGCCACCACGCCACGAGGCATCATCCAGCAAGGCGATGCATTGCAAGCACACATTCCTTTTAGATATTGAAATGTCAACACCATCCTTCTACTATTTACGACGCAATCAAAGAAAAATGAATTACCGCAGTGAAACCTTTTTAAAGATCCTGTCTCATAGTAATACCTTTGTGTTTTGGCGTTTGAGAAGCCTTCATATTCATGGATCTGTTGCTCTAATGGACTTACTACATTCCAGATCTTGCTCGCAACATAACCCACCAACGCAGCCCCTTGCACTGTTTTAACTTAAGGTTGTTTACAGTCTGAATGCAGGCTAATGGGTGGAGAACGAGCTGGCGGATGGGCATGTAGCACGTCTGGCTTTTATTGTTGAAGACCAGAGATTTAACCCCACCACAGACCCACGATTAAAATTTGCCTTTTCATTCAGTAACTAAGTATTTTAAGTTTCTAAGTTTCCAAACTTTAATCTAATCTCTTTGAATGAATGAATGAATGAATGAATGAATGAATGAATATGTGTATTTTTGTATCATCCATAAATAACATGCCCAGCCCAAATGGGCTTACAACACACCTTCTTTTTTTTTTACGAAAAAGAGAAAAAATATATAAGACAAAGAGAAGAAAAGGAGATGTAGTGCGAATAGTGTGAATTTCAAAAATGTTGGCATTGAATATAATCCAGGGTTTGCAGAATCATCCAATATCGCAGTCTTGTCTGGTGACAGGGTTGCCTTGAACTACTAAAACCACTTATCTGCACAATAGAGTTCAGTATGCCTAAACAAAGTTGTTCATCATGTCTACAGGAAATAGTATTTATATGTTTTACAATAGGACACACATAAGATGGATGAATAGTCTGCCACTATAGCCATGTTGTGACTGCATCCCACCACCTCCCTGACTTATCTCCAACAACTCTGTGCCTTTGTCTGTCTTTGTAATCTTGCAATGAATTGCACAATTAGAGATAACATGCACACTTTAGGACTTTGGTCAGTTGAGGTGTGGTGCCTAAAAGCTCTGTTCTTTGCTCCGGTTGATGTTGATGCATAAATACACTGCTGATACTTACGTATCACTTCCTGCATGTGTTTCACAATAAATGGATGATAATGTGAAGGTGACAACAGCTTGGCACTGTTTGTAAGGTGTGTGTGTGTATTACAATTTGTTTCTACTCAAAAATGCATTTGGAAATGTGCCACACCGCTCACTGCTGCTTGTTAAACTCAGTGCTCAGAGTGCACTCCCCCAAATTCCCCAGTGGAAATTAAGCCCTTGACCAATAAGTGGTCATGAAATCCTAATTATGGAATGTGAACCTATAACAGTACTCGTGTACTCAGAATCTTCCAGAAAACTACACAAAGAGCTACAATTTACTGAGTGCTCACTCGACAGTTTTATCATCAGTGAACTTCCACACCGCATGCTTGTGAACAGCGCTCATTCGGCACTCCATGTTTGCCTACAGCTGCAGTCATTTTGGTTTTGACTGCTTTTACATTTTAGCTGTTGTGTTCCTGCTAAATGTATACATTATTGATATCGGGCTTCATATCTTTATGTGGGAATTTAGTTTAGTCATTTAGTTTGTGAACCATCTGAAATCAAGCACATGTTCACCGCCAACATAGTACTGTGTTAACCTGCAAGTCCCTGAACCCAACACCACTACCCACACCCCTGCATCCCCAGCGTCCTCTCAAACCAGAAATCACGACAGAATGTGAAAGTCCTTAGCTGTGTAAGCCCCACTGTTGGAGGTTGGATGTAGCAGGCATCGGAACATTATCCTTTTACAGAAATGTATTGATTTATGGAGTTCATAATCTGCAGTGGCACAGAGGGGGGAGATGGGGCTCATTCCAGCTTTCTGAGACTTACACTTTAATGAAGTCATTTATCTCTGATCTAAGGCTCTCCTATCACGGCATCCATCCATCCACGCACACTCTTCGCACACACATATGAGCTGCACCCTTTTCCTCTGAGTACATAGCAGGATGAGTCAGAACAACAGCAACATCAAGAGCATAGATGACCCCATGCTTTTTGGTATTTGGCATTAAAGTTTACCTCTTCCAAGTAATTTATTATTTGTAATAGGATGATGCCGCAAACTCTGTCACCGATTTGCTTTTGTCATAACAGACTAAGCACCAAACATAAAGATTTACAGATAGGATAGATTTTTAACTTGCCAATACATAGCCGTAGATAGCTGTTTTATTATTACACAAGTTATCTATTATCATTTGCTTCAGGCAATAAATCCAACTCACACAAAGGGAGATTTCACTATGAAGTCCACTATGAAGTCAAATGTTCTTGTTCAAACAGGGCTGGGCGAGCATGCAGCGTGGATAGGACACAGCGATTTATTTATCTAGGTTACCTCATCTTTTTACCATTTTCTTCATTACACACTTTGTGCTCTATCTGGTGCCCCAGGTACTCCCAGTCCAAGAAGCTTGTGTGCGATAAAGAAAAGAATGAATTTGGTAAATCTCACTCACATATCTTGTAAACCTCTGGCACCCACTGTATCCTGCAAGTCATGAATAATGCATGCTGTTCTGAGCTCCCCATCTTGTTCGCATATGACCTATAGCTAAAATGATTATGCAGATTTAGGAAAATAAATAAATAATCAAATGTTATAAATGGTCACCTGGGGCATGGAAGACTACTGTGCATTTGTTAGTCTGTGGGGGACAGAATGAAGGCAGGGTTTCCTCCTGTTGTTTCGATTCTTTTTTTTTTCTTTAGTAGAAGTGATTGGCCTGAATTAACACGCTAATGTGGTGGCTGTTGTTTGCACACCCATTTAAAATGTAATTATTTTCCGCCTGGCGGACTGGCGATGGCAGCTGAGGCCTGCAGCTCATGGATTAGCTTGCCTCAATAAAGCTTCAGACGCAGTCCTGCACTTGCAGTCTGTGTCTTAGAGAAGAAAACACACATACACTGTATATACACAGCTTAGCATCTTAGAGCGCAATCGCACCTACAGTTGGTTTTGTTTATTCTGAACCATACATGACTGCATTAATGTTAGGTTTAAATTGCCCAAAAACAAGCACACCAGGGTTGTAAACAAAAGTCACATGACTAAAAAATGGGGCAATTATTGGACAGAGTTTTGTATAATTCTGATGTTTTTACCTTAAAGCTTCCCAATAGCTTTATATAAATAACTGCTCGAATGTCAATATGTAAGGGGTTGCTCATAGTGACAAATTACCACCATGTGTTTGATCCTCTTTAAGCATGCAAACTCTGCTATCTGCCCACCAAATAGCCAAATATGAGTATATGCCCATGACTAATTATAGGATGTACTGCTAGCACAATGGCTATATAGGTTGTATTGACCAATATGATGCAGAGAATTATAACAGCCCTCTAACTTGTTGTAGTGGGACCCCCTCAACCCCTCCGTTGTTTTTTCTCCTGTTTTGAGTCAGGGTCTTAGGTCAGCAATTTGTAGTTTGGTACACATTTTCTGTTTGAATAATTATGGGTTTAGTTTGGTTTAACTTTGTTCCCTTTTTCTATGCTTTTTTTTGCAGCCCACCCTGAAACCAAAGTTTCCCCAGATCCTGAGCTATTTGGTGCCTTTGGTGGCTGTTCTTAGATCGAGTAAGAGGGGAGTATCATTTTAATATTGTGCCAGAGTTTTGTCAAATCGTAGGTGTAACATACCCATAAAACCTTGAGTTTCTCCTCCTGATAAGGCGCACACACAGCCATTCTCTTGAATGAGGACAAGGAGCCAGTCATCAGCCACCTCAGTGCACTCCAATGGCTACACTGAAGGTGTAAGAGCTCCAAACAGCTGCTTGTTAACACACTTATTCAGATTTGCAAAAAATAAACTAACACAAAGCCCTTTGTCAAATAGCTAGCTGGCTGTTGGGCAGTTTGGCCAGGTAACAATGCTGTCGGACTGAGATGTTTGTTTGTACAACAAAACCAACCAGGTGATCACTGTCGCAAACTCTCTGGGAGATTTGAAGCAGAGCTGGACAATGTTCAATGTTATGAGGATTTTAACACACATGGATTGTGCATGCAATTATCAGGATTTTTTGCTTTGCTAGGAGTGAGGCTAAATGGTGACCGTCAGTTCATCTGTCCATCCATCCAACACTGGTTAGCAACAGAGATATGTCTTTACAACTATTATGCTCTTTGGTTACATCCTGACCTTTCCCCTAGTCCTGAATCGGGACAAAATTTGCTCTTTCACACAAGAATAGTATTAAATCAAAACATCAGATTGCCATGAAATACACTAGCACATTTATGTTTGCCAGAATACACAAATACAATTTTTCATTTGGACAATGCACCTTCAATCAAAAATGACATTTGCTCATAAGATATCTTAACCTTACTGGCAGATTGCAGTACAATTCACTGAGCACATCCATACCCTCAGGGGAGACCCCTTTATCCCTGTAATATGTTAAAATCAATAAACCATTGCTGTTGACACATTGTCTAATTACCATAAACTATTGAGATGACTGGTGATAAGATTGAAAGCCAGTCTTTACACTGGGTGTCAAGAAGTCTTGCTTGGCAGAAAACCTTCTGTACACTGTGCAGAGTTTCTAGCATGATGGATGATGGAAGGATTGAAAGGCCAATGGACTCTCCTCTAACATATTTATTCTACTTAGTAAATACAGAGTTTTCCATCTACTGTAGGTGTGTCATTTGTACTGGTACACTTTGGGGATGTACCATGTGGGATGTCCTTTACAGTTCAGAGTAGGCCTTAACCTTGTGATTGCCGTAGCAATCACATTGTTTAGCCACTGTTATGCTGCATTCCATTTACCTCGGAAGTCGGAGGTCGAAGTTGGGAATGATGTAGCACCCGAGTTGACAAAGATTCTGTGTGAAGTGAAAGGGACTACATTATTTAAGCTCCGATCAAACCAATATGTTTTAGTTTTAAAATGCATAATTTTTTCTAAGTTTACACCTCATGACCACACTACTCCTCCTCCAACTACTCTTGATTGGGTCATATCAGTCACGACGTGTCCTTCCCTGATTCGTCACACCCCTGTCACATGAGGCTTTTCCGGAAGAAAACAAATGACATCAGCCTTGACTACTAGCATTTAACTCAACATGAATAACAAATTACAGGTGTTGCTGACATTCTTGTCCAAGCAAACTATGTGAATGGTAATGTGATGTCTGTTTTTGACGTGTTAGCACGGATGGAAATATTTCTGAAAAGGTTCTAAATTACTACATTACAAAAGTCATGGTGAGAGGTTTACTAGATCACAAAAATACAAGTGTTTTGTGTTACTGAAACAGAGAAGAGCAGCCTTTTTTTTCTATTTGGAGCTTCTAACCACCAAGACCTTAAGCAATGATTCTTTATAGCACCATATAGCACCAGTATCTCTGACATTTTGTTTCATTTTGGAGGAACAGAACATATAAACTATGGAACATAGCAATGAAATTTCAATAATATGCCAGGAGAGTGAATGAAGGTGCTATGTGTAAGAAATATGTGGACTTAATTTAGTTTCTTAAGTTACTTACTACATTGCAAATCTCACAGTACACATGCAAACATTAAAACTGCTTCATTTTTATGCCTAACTTTGCACCTTCATCAGCAAATATTTCTGAATGAAGTAACTTTGTTTGGCAACAACAAAACTGACTGTACAGAAGCAGGAAAATGCATTACGAGGTTAAAACATGATGAAACATGATGAAAAAGCACTTCTGTCTTTTCCATTGCCAGGTCAGTCATAAAAGGTAACCTCAGGTTATAATGTCACTCCTGCTTCTGTGTGGTGAAAACCTGAATCCTGAGACACGCCCCCTTTATGAAGACGCTGCTTTGGTTGAGAGCTTGTACTGTCCGATACTGAAAAGGACAGGACACCTCTTACTCTTTGGCAAATGGTCCAACAAGGGTCTGCTATTAATGATATGAGAGAGCATGTTTTTAGCTCTCATTTGCAAATACTGTAGAGATGCCACACGTGCTGTTAGGGAAATTAAGTATCTATCTGTGTGTGTGTGTGTGTGTGTGTGTGTGCGCGCAGGTGTGTGTGAATGAGTAAGAGAGAGAGAGAGAGAGAAAGAGAATATTCTATGTCTCTGAGATAAGAAGCTGCTGGATCTCCAATATCTAGATTGAGCTCAAGAAAGGAAATGTATACTTCTAAGCAGCAGAAAGTAATATCCTGTCCAAAGGTGCACCAGAGCAAGAGATGAGATTCAAAATCACTTTCTTCCCTCTCCCAAACAGATATCAGAAGTCCCTTTATTACCATCTTCTTCTTTTTTTATTCATTCATGTCCTGAGTCCCTACTAACTCTTTTTCATTTGCTTTCAGATGATTATGTGTGTGACTCCACATGATATTCACGATCAGCACAATGAAGCTGTAGCTTTATTAATGAGTCGCAGATTGTAAATGAGGGATGCAATAAACATTCTTGTACTTTTAAGCACATATGTAGTTGCCAGTCCAACTGGCAACAAATCATGAACCCCTTTGTCAAATTGCGTCACACCAAAAAGTGACATTCGCTGGGTGCGGCCCAAAGCTTGGTGGCGTAGTGACAACTCGGAGGGCTAGTAGTGTACTGGCAGGCTAACTGTTAAACTCCCCCTTTACGGTTTACAGTTAGCCAGCCAGCAACAGCATTTCACATGGCATTTTGTTCACAACTGAACAACATTTCATTCAATAAATAGTTATTGGGGAGGGAAAATAAACTCTGCAAGCTTGCTAACCGTCAGTAAATGGTTAGCTCATTATCTTAGCTCTGTTGCTTATGGGACAATAAGTTCAAATAGATGAAAATATTGTACCATCAACAACTGTCTCGTAACTGTTAGTAAACCTTTCCTCTTTTGACCGAGAAGGTTAAATAAAAGTAAGCATGGCTTACCTTTCTGGTACCTGGGAGGGGTGGCGGTTCCACCAGATTTTGACAACTTCCAACTTGAGGGACATCAGCTTTGTGTCAAGTCCTGCCCCTACTTTGCCTCTGATTCCTAACTAACCTAACCAATGGAAGCAACAAGTACTAGCCAAACAGAGGCAGAGTTATCAAAAATCTGGTGGGAAAAAAATAACACGACCCATCTCCTCACCTGACTCCAATCAACTCATCCACCTCCTGCCTAAATACTCCAACTCTCCTACTAGATTGTTCTGTCTACTTTGTGGTACAGCGATTATCGGCCAACTCTTCCCTAGTGAAACTACTAGTGTTTTGTTTTTTTGTAATGTCTATTTCTTTTGCCTTTTTGCTAACATGTTTCTCCTGTGCTTCAGGATTCCAGCACCAGCGAGTTTGTTTCGCCTTTTCACCATTCGCCGCCCAGGCTCAACCCCAGCCATACTACACGCTCTTCAGTCTGCCTGCCTCCTGCCTTCATTAGCTCAGCCAACCCCTTCATCCATTTATTGTTTGTTCATTTAAGACATTTTACTTAAACTACTCCTCAGTATTCTGTGTCTTCTCCTGGGTCTGCTACAAACAAAATCTAAAAACACAGCTACTAAGCTAGAGGAGCTTCTTCCATTTTGTACCCTCAAAGGTCAGCACTGTAAGATGGCTTGCTATTGGTGAAGAGTGCGAGTTTGTAGGTCAAAGTTCACCATAACAGATAGAGACTGAAATAGGCAGGCAGGCACACAGCACGACAGTTTAGTACCAAGCACAAGCAACAGGTTTTTAACCTCTCAGGAACTTTACCTCTCTGTAATGTCAGAGGCAACATTATAATGTTGAAAGTCAATGTAAATATGCAAACGCAACAGTCTCCCCCAGTCTCCATCCCCTCAAATGTCAGTTTTGCTTGTTAACGCATCATGTTGCAAGCTGCCACCATGTGTGACTGGTACCAGTCATTGCATTTGCTCTGCGCTGGGTGTGTTTGGTTTTATCTCAGCCTGGCTCAAGTGTGTGTGATTGCTTGATGGTTGCTCTGTGAGGATACCATGATTCAGTGGAGACCAAACTACTTAAATCAGTATTTAAAAGAGGAAAAAGGTCAAGGCAGCGTACTGATCTGCGTAATTAGGCTACTGCATGAATACTCAGGGGGTACTGTGTCAATAGTACTTCAGAGGTACACCCCTCTACATTAATTACTAAATAAAAATACTTAATCTGAGTGGAATTTCCTGACAGGCCATATCATTTTAAAGTCAGAAAGGGTATAGATTAGACAGCCATAGTGATGTCAAACTGTCCTCAACGTGTCCTCGTAACCCTAACCCTAACCCATCATAGTTTAGAGACTGACTTCCTGTGCTTGCCATAGTTGTACAGTTTTCCTGTACAATGGGAGATTATTACTAACATTTCAAGTGCATTCACTTTTGATTTAACCTCCAAATAAAGTGGTTAATATATTGTAATTAAATTGTTAGTATGTTTACAACCTGTTTCATCATCTGACCGCTTATTTTTCTTGCCACGTTTGACTGTAGTTATTTTGACATGTTCCCAGATCTTGGCAATTGCTTCTGTAAGTGCAATGTTATGATAACTGTTAAATAAATTTATTATAGAGCATTTGTTTGTTGATTGTCCACACTTGCTCTGTGAAAGCTAGGCTTACTCTTACAGGATAGAATAATGCATGCAGCATTGACATTTCTTTTTGTCTTTGAATTAGCTTGTAGTTTGACCTTTTTGACCTTCCCAATTGCTGCTTAGTAACCAACAGTACATGACTACAGTTGTACTGGGCAGCTCCCAACAGTAGCTGTAATCTCACCCCCCCCTTACTCAGGATAGAATAATGCATGCAGCATTGACATTTCAACATTAGTGAGGAAGAACCAGCTATTCACATTTCTTCAGGACGCACACGGATGATTAATCAGAACCGAAGCTCTGGTGAGGAAGTAGGGTGCAGTAAGTTAACAAACATCACTTCCGCCAGTTATACACACTCAATTATTCCAAAAGTAGCACTTTTTGTCTTTGAATTAGCTTGTAGTTTGACCTTTTTGACCTTCCCAATTGCTGCTTAGTGACCAACAGTACATGACTACAGTTGTAGTGGGCAGCTCCCAACAGTAGCTGTAATCCCCCCCCCCCATAGCTGTGAAGCCCAGCTACAAAGGTTAATGGTATTTTCCCTGAAGTCCACAGTGAGAGCTTGAGTGGTGTTAGTAATTACACATGGCGCTTATACAAACTGACACAGACACACACACCACAAACACAATATGCACAATACAAAAATACAGACACACAGTCTCTCTCTCTCACTCAAAAAACAATGCTATTGCAAATGCAGAGGCTTTTGGCTTGGTGAAACCCCAGACACACAATCACAGACTGTCTCTCACACACAAACATGCACTAACTGACACACTGCTGGATGCCGCGATCACTCCAAGTGTGTATTGATTTGCCGTCGTTCATGGTGGAGCTGCGATGTGTAAATTGGCTGCTTGTCCCTGTTATGAGGCATTAGCCTGCTGGTCAGGAGGGACGCTGCCCTGCCAGATTATAACACAACAGCCAAACACACACACCAGCTTGGCCACACAGAGCCGAAGCAGCCTACCTTATGTTGTCAGCAGAGGAGGTTTTATTTTATCCTAACATTTCTGTGAAGATTCTCAGTCATTTGGTCATAGTTATCCAAGGAAGGTAAAATCAAGACCAGCTAGACTTGGTTAACGATACTTCTTCAGTTCTGACTGGCAGAGAGCCCCAGCTATTTAACCTCTGTGGGGTCTTTATCCAGTTGATTGATGCCACTGGTTCATTAGTGCCCCTGGCTGCTGTAACAGTCAGAATGGTCAAGTCACCTGACGCCAAGTGTAAATGACCGTTGTTGGAACTGTCACATGAGACCAGATGTGAGAGTTTGTTCGGTCTCCATCTCACCCAGTTGAGAGATGTTTTTTCACTTTGGTATAGATGTCTTCCTTTTCTTCTCCTTCAAACCATTCGTCCTCCCTTTCCAAAATGTGAACTTTTTTGAGTGTCCCCTGTCCTTCAGGTGTTTGTAAACTGCTGAGTCTTGACCTGAGGAGTTGGCCATTCTGTGTTCACCCATGTGTTTTTCTGATATACTGTTCCTTACTGCATTGTACTGTACCCACTAGATACTCCAGACACGTATGGAATCACAAAGTTGTTGGGTTTATTCTTCTTTTCCTCATCACACATCTTCTGGATCTTGTGGCTGGTTTAACAAAGGTCCAGTTTGGATATCCACAAGCTTTAAGTGTATCCTACTCTTAGGCCTGGGCACTCATTGGTATGTTATCAGCTCTGTGGTAATAATTGTTCTGTGTGTGTGAGTTTCCTGTATACTCGAATGTGGAGGCTCCTGTCTTCATCAATGTGTACAGCACAGTTCAGGAAAGCCAAACCTGATGTTACTGTCCACGAGTTGATATGTTCTGTGAAGGTTTGCACTTCCTGGGTTTTAATTTTTGTGTTTAATTTATGTGTCGTTCACGTTTCTTGTACCACTGGCACGGTGCTATTCCTGTGAAGGAGTTCAGGGCTCTGCTTTCTACTTCTTTCATGTAGATGTTTGCCGCAATAGGGGAAGTGGTGAGCTCAGCTATTTAACCTCAGTGGAGTCGTTATACTGCTGGTTCATTACGAACGCACCAGCAGTATCGATCAAATAGCTGAGTATCGGTTAAACAGCTGAGTTTCCCTGCCAGTCAGTCAGAACTGAAGAAGTCCTTTGGATGAGGGACGAAACGTCTTCCAGTATCTTCAACCAAGTCCAGTTGCCCTTGATTTTAACCTTCGTTGGATTCTCTGCATTTAACCCATCCCTCAAGGGAGCATAAGGGGTGACCTGAGTGTTTTGGAAAATAAAATAGACTATAAACACTGTAAGTAAGTTATTAGAAAAGAACATATCATATAATGTTGAAGAAATACATTTTTTAATGGAACTACTATATTAGTGAGACAATCTAAAAGTAATTATTCATGTCTTTAAATGGAATGTTTAATAAATCAGATCCACCATAATTCACTCATCAGCTTTTGTTCATGTTTAAGGTACTATCCTTTATACCAGTGGTTGGCAATAGGCGACCCGTGGGCCAGAACCGCTCGCCAGCAATATTATCTGGCCCGTAGCCAGATTGCTTTGATAACAGAAAAATAAATAAATTGATTGCGGCTGTTGCTGAAATAAAAAATCTCAGTCATGACAAATACAGTTACTTACACAATCATTTCCTCTTAAGTGATTGTGCCTCCAAAATAAAAGTGCGAGAACTTTTTGTGCAGCAATGCTTTGAAGAGTTCTGAACGACATTCAAAAGAGACTCTGGCTTGCTTGATACGCCTCTGAAAAAGCAGTCGATAAACATGTGATTGGATTCCCCTGAATTTCCTCAGGGAGATGAAAATAAGCGTCCATGGGTTTATGAATGCGGATCAATCGCTGCAATGCGCACAAACTGCAGCCCATGATTTATTGTGAGCATGTGCAAAAGTGTCCTTATAATCAATTTGTTTAACAAGGGAGAAAAAAAATACCCACAGTTGGTTGGAATCGATCTTACAACCTTTCAAACAGAAGTCCCACATAGTACCAACTGAGCTAAACATGCACATAAGTCTGCAAATACTTTATTCTGGCCTGCTTGAAAATAATTTTGCCCGATACCAGCCTTATTTGCCGACTGCTGCTTATACTATCAATATCTTACAGGATTCCACATTAAAAGTGCCAGTTCGAAATTGTGTAGTGCAAGGCCATTATTTTCAATGAGAAAGCATCTGTGGACTCAAGCAGCTGTGGTAAACCAATGATTGAACTTTGATCTTTGACCCCAAAATACTGTACACTGACCCCCATAACATACAACCAATGGGATTAAAATATTGACAAGAGGGGTAGTGGTAGCAACAGTTTTATTTTAGAGAAAAACAATGGAAAAGCTAAGTTTTGTGCATCTCAAGATGTAACTCTCCAGTTGTACTGCAACCTAAGTTAAAATATTAAGCATGGCTAAAAATATAAACTTATATTATATACTATTATATAGGCTGTTTGTGTACACAGTATGTAAGTATGTATGTATGTGGATTTCTGCGTAAACTGGTCATAAAATGTGATCTGATCTTCATCTAAGTCACAACAATAGACACACACATTCTGCTTAAACTAATACCACACAAAGTTTTTATGTTTTTATTGAACACACCATGTAAAAATTCACAGTGCAGGGTGGAAAAAGTATGTGAACCCCTAGGCCAATTACTCCTCCAAAAGCTAATTGGAGTCAGGAGTCAGCCAACCTGGAGTCCAATCAGTGGAACGAGATCGGAGGTGTTGGTTGGAGCTGCCCTGCGCACACACAGATACAGTAGGTCAGAATGCTCTCTATAGAATAGCAGTAAAAGGACACCAGCAGTTTTTGGGAGATGTTATTCTTCCTGAGGACTCTCTGGGCCTACTTTACACGCTCAGCTCAATTTGCGACTCAGGTCGGGTCCTCCATGATGTGAACTCCCAGAAAGTGGAAGTCTGATAACCTCTCCAGGCAGTACCCTGTAATTTCCTTCTTCCTGAAATCCACAATGAGCTCCCTAGCCTTTGTTTTATTGAAAAGCAGGTTGGCGGTGGTGAGGAAAACACTGGCAACCGGTGGTTTGGGTGAAACGCACCAAAAAGAAAAGCACTGCAGGCCACAAAGCAGGTATGACCTCAAGAGATTAATTCACACCAGAAATCCCAAGAATTTTGCAGAACTGAAAAGGTTTTGTAAAGGGGATTGGTCTAAAATTCCTCCTTAGAGTTGTTCAGCTCTGATCTGCAACTGGTTGAGTTTTTGCCACCAAAGGAGGGTCAATAAATTGTTAAATCCAAGGGTTTGCCTATTTTTTCCTATTATTTTAGGCAGACTGTTGATTGTTGTGACTTAGATGAAGATCAGATCACATTTTATGAGCAGAAGAAAAACAGCAAGAACTTATTCTTTAAAAGATTAAACAAAACCGGTGTTTAGCTGTAACTATATTTCTTTCTCTGTTTAAGCCTCCACAGCCTCGATGTGACAGCTCCACATTTTCCAACAGTTGAGTCATCTCCTAATCGCCCTTTATTGTCATCTGCTCTGGCCCCTTTTCTCTCTCTGCTGCTTATTTGAGAGGCTGATGGGTGGGAGATAATGAGGGCTAATGGTCTGTCTGAATGACTTAGTGAATGAAGGAACATAGAACATAGAGCTGTCTGTCTAGTACCTTTACATAGAGCCATCACTTTATAGAACACTGTAATGATTACAGATTACAGAAAATCATAATTTTAGCTATATAGTTATGACTCTTAATCATGAGATGTGACTATTTCCTGGCAAGTTCAAAGATAAATCAATTTGATCAAACTAGAATGCAGACACTACGCACTGTGTCAGTCGTGTCGGCCCAGAAGTGACAGGACAAACATGCTTCTCTTGAAAAAATGACACCTGTAAAACAGACATATTCACTCCCAGTTTATGTTCCAGTAGAGGAAATGTGGGTTTTGGAGTGGATGATAATGGGTGCTGAGGGGATCAAAGATGAAGTGAAACTAATAGAGAGTGAAATGAAAAGAAAACTGTGTGAAAGTCAGAAGATAGTGACAAGCGATCACTGTGGTGTCCATTAGAGAATATTATATTTTCCTCTTTTAGACAAAAGTAATCTATAGTGTCCATCACATCGGGAGCCAAACTCACATCTGACGTGTTAACAATTAATCTGCAGCTATGGTGCAGCTCTCGATCAGCCTCCTGTAAGTAGCTGGCATGTGGAGAGCTCCTCAGCAGATGTGATACAAGAATTCATTAGCGTCCCCTGTTCCTCATACTTGTCCCCAGAATGCTATTATCTGCCAAGCTGAGCTTGAGGAGCTTCCAAAAGAAGAGAGAAAAAAACAAACCCAGGCACCATCAGACAGTGTTCCTGCTTCAAAACACATTCTGGTTCTTTTTTGCTCAAAAGAGCAGCTCTGTGTCACTATTATGTTTTCCAATTTTACTAATAGGCTGTGACTCATTTGCTGCAGGTCACGACATTCAACAAAAAAAAGGGCCCAAATGTTTTTGGAGGTGTGACATTTTACTTTTTTGGGTGAGGGGTTGGGGGTTCGTCTCTGCACTCAGACTACGAAGTGCAGAGCCCTTTCAACTAGAGCTGCATTCAAAGCCAGCCTGGGCTGTGTTTACCCCTGAGCAGTCCGGTGTGCTTTAAACAAAGTGTGCCGCATTTGCCTGTTTGGTCCAGTACCTATAGCTGCTGAGAATGATGCCAATCACAGTGGATGTTTAGTGAACACTAACCAGTACATTCACAGATCTACACTGATATGGTTTATTTGCGGTGACAACATGACATAACATGGACCTATAAGGCCTCAATCTAAGCCGTAGCTTAAAGGAACCTTTCAACTATTTGGATTTGGAAAATACCATCTTCCTTCTTCTTTTTCCTAGAAACTGAGAAAGTCAGCGAGTATAGGACACAGCTAGCCCAGCTTAGTATAAACACTTAAGCAGGGAGCAACAGCTAGCTTTGCTCTGCCCAAAGTGGAAAAAAAGCCTACTGTGAAGATCATAAATCTACTCCTTAATATTAAATAGTGTGCAATATTTTTTCTGGGCAGATAATATTGCTGATAAGGTGGAAGAAACATAAGGGACACTAGGGATGGGCCCGAAAAGCCCGGTATCGTTAGAACCGAAACGTCTCCAGTCAAACTTCAATTGATACCTAGGCCTACATTTTGTAACCAGATTGCGGAAACAAATTACAGTTTGTCTGGTTTTGCTTGCAGCCAAATATGCAAATAACACACCTAAAGAAAGTGCTGTGTTTTGGTGTTATTTATGCAGATTATTTTTAATAGTGGTGTATGACTGTTGATTCAACACATTTCAGCTTTCTGGAAAAGGCTCTTGCAGATGTGAAGAAGAAATTAACCAAATCAACTAAACATTCTGAAAATAAATGTTTTCTGCCCAAAGTTAAGGCCGAAATAAAACACACAACAAACCCATTCTGAGGAAACTGCAGTAGCTTGCCAGTTCAGCAGGGTGCCATCTGCTCAATTGCAAGACTGTCCATCACCCACGAACAGCCAATCAAGCAGCTCGACTATGACGAGGCGACACCCTGGAGCCTGCAGCAGCAGATGGAGGGGAACAGCTCTAAAGAAAAAAACGGCAATGAAACAGATACTAATCTACAGTAACGTACTGTACATTACGCAGCATGGCGACACCACAGCTCCTCTCTAGCCCATCTGGGATGTCAACACTGGACTGAGTAGTGTAGGTGTGGATATACAGTAAGAAGGTTTGCATATGTGCTGTGTGATGATGCGCGCGTGTTCGAGCACACATCAGTCAAAATGATCCAGTTTGAGTGATTACATGTTGTCACATGTTGAAATGATCTTATGGGACACCCAAACAATGTTGTTGCTATTTAGACATTTGGACCAGCTTCCTCAAAGTAGCCTGCATGCACCAGGAGGTAAATCTTGTCAGATGGTCATCATTCAGTCTGTTTATTCCATACTCAGTGACTACAAAGAGATGCAAAATGATAACAAGCACACATCGACTACAAAAAGACAAGTCTCGTAGGAGAGGGCGGGAGGCAACATGTCTGTGCCCAGGGGCTCATTATTTCATAATCTGTCCATGGGTGACCCCTTTCAATGCCTTTCCTCAGACAAAAAAGTCAACTGAATACATAACGGTGTATCTAATTTCCGAGATGGGATATTAGATGTGAAATATATACAAAAGAAGTTGCTTTTTGAAAACCGCCTTTATTGGGAAACTTCTGAGAATTTGCAATTTCGAAACATGATACCCAGACCATACGTGCCGGAGAAACCATTGTCTGTTAAAAGCAGATGTAAAGTATCTATAAGCAGTCATTTCTTTATCTAAGTAAGTTTACCAACCAAATCATGCACATCATACTAAAACATGGTGCATACTGATCATAGCTCATAAGTAATCCAACCTTGAATGATGAGGATTTAAATTAAGACTCAATGAGCAAGACATTTTATGGATTTTTGAAGATTTGAAATGCATGAGTGTTGAGGAAACAGAAATGAGTCACAGAGGTAGACTATTGAATAGCGAATGCTTCAGGACAGGTAAATAACCTTAGAACCTTATACTCCTATGGCCTGAATGAAAATAACAATCCAGTGGCCTTTCTCTGCCCTCTGACTTCTGAGTAGGACACAAAGGAGCCCGAATGCTGGGCTCGAAACACAGGCCTTGCATCATAATGTGATGTAGTTCTTCTTGACTGTTTTCATTAATGCCAGTGAGGAAGCACGGTGATTCGAATCAGGTTTAATCTGTTTCAGCTCTGTTTCAGCTGTGCCCTCCATGTGGGTTTGCTGTGTAAATCCAGTTGTTCTGTCACCTCTCCAAGTGACTCACCGCTGTCTTCCTCATCAAATCCCATAAACAAGGGAAGCCAGGGATTAGTCCCAGCTAAATACACTAAGCTCATTTGATAATCACGGCTTCTCCCCAATCTCCGCTAATTAACAATGGATGTGACGAAATTAATCTACATGAAAGGCTGCGAGTACCCATCGGTGTTATCAGTATCACATGAATGGATTTTGTTCCTGCATTTGATGGCCTTTGTGGAAGGAAACAGTTTTGATCTTATTCCAGCATACTGTACATGATATGCAGGTGGCTGAATATCATCAAAGGGTGCCCTTGAGTGTTCAAGGAGCAAGCTGTAGATTTTTTTACTCTTAGTGAAACTGCTATATATCCACACTACCATTCTAAGGCTAGGCACCCAGTAAACTTTGTTCTGTCAGAACACTCACATTATAGACAACAACGCATGATAATGATGCATAAAACGAACATTTTAAAAGCTGTCATCCTGCTGTCTTGCTTTCAGACCTGAAAAAGCAGGAATTTGTATGTTTAACAAACTGGCATCATGTTGTAGTTATTTTGACATCATTTGGATCCCTTCATTGAAATTAAATCACAGCCAAATGTTTACTTTGGTTTTATACCGCTGGTGTAATCGCGGGTTGTGTTTATTTGCATTATCACATTTTGTGTGATTGACACTCAGCACTAGTTCAGCGATTAAAACCCATGGGAGAGTGGTTGGGTCTGAGCTCTATTTCAGGAAATATTGTTAGCGTATCTTGTTTTATAACTGCATGGTGAAATAATACAAACAGCAAAGAAGTGGGGATGGCAGTGAGTGCAACAAAAGTAGCAGAGGTTAAATACAGTAAAATGTTAGATAAAATGCTGAATAATCTAAAACTCTGCGGACTGCTCTTATCACATTAGCCATGATAGCTTCAGCAGTTTTATACTTTACTATGTTCACCAGCTAGTGGCTAACTTTGTCTGTCAGAAATGCAATATGATATACATAACTGTTTTCAGTGGTGTTTAAAGACCTTATGCAATAAACCGTTATGTTTTTATTACCTTAGAGAGAGCCACTTCTATCTACATACACCTCTTAAATGGATGCCGCCATGTTGCACTGCCATGTTTCTACAGTAGCCCACAGTGGACAACTGCTCTACAGAGCGTGTTTTGAATGCCCAACCGTGAAGCATGGAGCTGGAAAGGGGACAGGACGACTGCATCGTATTGAGGGGAGGATGGATGGGGTCGTATATTGCAAGATCTTGGCCAACAACCTCCTTCCCTCAGTAAGAGCACTGAAGATGGGTCGTGGCTGGGACTTCCAGCATGACAATGACCCGAAACACACAGCCAGGGCAACTAAGGAGCGGCTCCGTAAGAAACATCTCAAGGTCCTGGAGTTGCCTAGCCAGCCTCCAGACCTGAACCCAATAGATTATTTGGAGGGAGCTGAAAGTCCGTATTGCCCAGCGACAGCCCCGAAACCTGAATGATCTGGTGAAGGTCTGTATGGAAGAGTGGGCCAAAATCCCTGCTGCAGTGTGTGCAAACCTGGTCAAGAACTACAAGAAACGTATGATCTCTTTAATTGCAAACAAAGTTTTCTGTACAAAATATTAAGTCCTGCTTTTCTGATTTATCAAATACTTATGTCATGCAATAAAATGCAAATTAATTCAATAAAAATAATACAATGTGATTTTCTGGATTGTTGTTTTAGATTCCGTCTCTCACAGTTGAAGTGTACCTATGATAAAAATTACAGACCTCTACATGCTTTGTAAGTAGGAAAACCTGCAAAATCAGCAGTGTATCAAATACTTGTTCTCCCCACTGTAACTCTGGCCTCTACAAGCGTGTTTTGTCACTACATTTAATACAAAAAACAAGCAGTAGTAGTCATCAGCGTCCGCGACGGCAGGTTAATTAGAAGCAAGAAAAGAAGTGGAATTTGAACAAATAGAGGACGACACGTATTTAGCACAAAAGCCGCAACCTCCTACGTGTTGTAAACAGAGGGGTGAGGGGTGACGGATGGTGCATTCATGTAAATGCTCCGTACTTGTATAGCGCCTTTCTAGTCTTTTCGACCACTCAAAGCGCTTTTACACTACATCTGCATTCACCAGTCACACACATTCATACACTGAGCCTAAGTGCTCAAACGGAAATTCACATTCACACTCACACTCATTCATACACTGGCGGAACAGCAGGCAAATCGGGGTTCAGTATCTTGCCCAAGGACACTTCGACACGCAACCAGGGGGAGCCAGGGATTGAACCGCCGACCTTCCGATTAACAGCCAACCCACTGTGGAATCGGAATAATCAATTTCTTTTTTCTCTCCTTTAAATCTTTATTTTGAAAAGAGGAATAAATGGGACATAAAGAAGTAAACAGAACTGTATGCAAATGTATAAGAATTCAACACATAATAAAAACTTTGCCTGGGGTAGTCTATATTATTACATTTACCTGACGCTTTTATCCAAAGGGTCGCACAGCTCTGGAGCTAGAAGAGGTTAAGTGTCTTGCTCAGGGACACAATGGTGGATTGAACCCAGGTCCCTCACACCAAAGTCAGGCGTCTTATCCATTGTGCCATCACCACCCCTATGTTAAATAAAGATATTAGAGGAGGACCATATTTTGACAGTTTTCACAGCCTTTTTGTTTTTTGTGGAGAAAAAGCACAAACTTAGTTTTTTTACTGCCTAATGTACAATTTCCGCTAGCACCGAATGAATGCACAATGAGCCATTTGTTGCAATTCGCATCCCTCACCACTAGATGCCACTAAAACTTACATAGTGAAACTTTAAGTACACCTCCAATATTAAAAGGAAGAGCAACCTCGGTCAGTCTGATGGCAGCATGAGGACACAGCTCAGAACAAGTAGTAAATAACACAAACATTATAGAAAGGAAAAAATACTAAAGTCTCATTCCCTCTAATACATAAAACTGTGCAAAGCCTTTGGCAAATCATTTGATCATGGCATATTAAATCACTACTAAATGAGTTGAGTAGTCACTGAGTAATTTGTATACACATACTGTTTGAAAATGAAAGCCTGTCTGACCATCTTACAAGTTTCACTGGTTACATCTGAACTTAAGTTAGAAATGGTTAAGATGAAATTATAATAAGGAGAAAACACTGAGGAAAACAAACAATGAAATATAATTTAAGGAGTCCCGAAAAAAAATAAATCATTACAAACTTGGCGAAATATGAGCTAATAATACTGAGGTTAGAGGAGAGGCAGAGAAAAGTGTTATCCAGATTTCTGCAGAAGCCCTCAGTGTAACAGAATCCACTTCATTTCAATTGGAGCTGAGAGTGATAAACAATCTGAATAATGTTCCTGAAGTGGTCTAATCTCTTTAGGACAGGGAGAGCTGGAGGATGGAGGGCAAGATGGGTGAAGAGGATTGTTAATTTCATCAAAATGGTTGCTCGAGGAGTGGAGGAGTCTGAAGATTCAGCCCACAGGGAAAAAACGCTCCCTCCTTCTTTATCCTGTTACATATTACACTGTCTCCCACTGCTCTGCCTAATGCTTAAACTCAATTACTCCTCCCACAGTTAGACAAACAGCCACATCGGCAGGGGAGAGTGTTCACACTGGTCCCTGGGTGTATTTGTACCAGCAGTGCTATTTGTGGCCAATATTAGCCTTTTATTAAATCTGGTCTAGTCAGTGTCATCCACCTTAGATATGATGGAGTTTGTTTGGTTTTGCATCTAATGAAAAATGAACAAGGCACTGACCATCTGGGAGGTTCTTCTGAACTGATTTGATAAGTGGTTTAGATGAAATGACATAATAAGTTACTATAATAAGAAGTTAAAGTATCTCAGGATCAAAGAATGGATCGGGGGATCAGCCGTGGATTGGTGTAGTGTCGACAAGGATGCCAGCATTGTACTGGTGTGGTGGTCGTTTTACTATTCAATCTATCTTACAACCCTCAGCCATGGTCGTGAGCTTTGGGTAGTGAATATAAGCCGAAATCGAATTCCTACATAGGATGGCTGGGCTTATCCTCAGGGATATGGTGAGTAGGTCAAGCATTCAAAAGTGGCTCAGAGTTGAACCATTGCTTCTTTCCATGGAAAATAGTTAGGGAATCTAACTGGGATGCCTTCTGGAGCTTTTCTGGATGTCACCCCTGGGGTATATCCATAAATTCTACATTTCTTCAACATCTGCACAGTACAGTGATTCTTGAGAATTTGGATAAAACAGGTTTTAATTTTGAAAATAAATAAAATGTAACTGTAGCTGTATTTAGTTTCCAGCATGGCTCCTCTTTGCAGCTTTGATCTCTTTAGTCAGTGTTCCTGGCCTGGTTATACAGGATTCTGTCCCCACTTCTGAAGGCCTCCGCTTTGGCCTGACGAAGCTGCCTGAGTTTTGCTTTGAACCTGGGTTTTTGGTTGTATGTGCGGAAGGTTTTAGTCGGCACACACGTCCTCACAAAAACTGATGTAAGATGTCACAGTGTCAGTTAGTTTGTCCAGGCCAGTGGCTGCAGCCTCAAAAACACTCCAGTCAGTCAAAGCAGGCCTGTAACTTCAGCTTTGACTCGTTGGTCCATGTTTTCACAGTCTTTACAACAGGTTTAGCAGATTTCAGTTTTTGCCTGTATGTCGGGATTAGATGAACCAGACAGTGATCAGAGAGTCCTAAGTCTGCACGGGGACAGAGCGATAGGTGTCCTTTAATGTTGTGTAGCAGTGGTCCAGTGTGTTAGTGTCCCTGGTGGGACACTTAATATGCTGTAGTTCATGGCTGAGGTTTGCTGTGCTAAAGTCCCCAAGACCAATGAGCAGGGAGTCTGGATGTTCTTTTTCCATGTTAGTTATCTGGTCGGCCAGGTATAGTAACGCCTCACTAACACAGGCCTGAGGTGGAATGTAAACAGCGACCAGAACAAACGAGGAAAACTCCCGTGGTGAATAAAACGGTTTACAGTTTGTGAATAATGTCTCTAAGTGAGGGCTGCATGATTTCTTCAACACTGACATCTGTGCACCAACCTTTGTTAGTGAAGAGACAGAGTCCGCCTCCCCTTGTTTTTCCCATGAGCTCCCTTTCGGGATCCACATGGATGAGATTAAATCCCTGTAGGTGAAGTGCGCTGTCCGGGATGTGTGGGGAGAGCCAGGATTCAGTAAAACAGAGGGCGGCAGATCTGCAGTAGTCTGAGGTAGTTCTGTTGAGGAGATGCAGTTCATCCATTTTGTTGGCCAGAGAGCAGACATTCGGCAGGTGGATAGAAGGGAGTGCACAGCTCTTCTCTGGTAAATGTTACCAGAGAGGGACGGCAGAAAACAGAGTTAATAAACAAAAACACAAAAAGCACTATGGAGCAATCCAGAGGCTGCCATCCTCCATGGTGCCACCTTGACAACCAGTAACCACTAGTTAATGTTAGAAAAAGATCATTTTAATGTCAGATACACTATGGTTAGGCAATCAAAACACAAGGTTGGAAAGACCTTTGTACTTCATGAAATGTTGGATGGTACTGGTGGATAGGGTTGGCGATGGCGCAATGGATAAGAATATGCCTTTGGTGTGAGAGACCCCCCCCCACCGGGACCCATCCACCATTGTGTCCCTGAGCAAGACACTTAACCCCTCGTTGCTCCAGAGGCATGCGACCTCTGACATGTATAGCAATTGTAAGTCGCTTTGGATAAAAGTGTCAGCTAAATGAATAAATGTAGTGATATACTGTATGTTCTCTGGGGCTCCAGTAGTCCTGTGTTTTTCTGTGACCAGAGTACAATTCAGATGTTCAGTATCTGGAAATCTGCTGGCCACGATGCCATAAAATGTTATGGATATTCACATATCATCATATATATATATATATATATATATTCATAGAGGAAGAATACTCACGTATTGGTAACCCTGTGACATTTCCTCTAGTGTTGTCTGGCCAAAACTTCCACTTTTACAGAAGAAATAGTAAAACCCAACCAAGAGACATGCATTACATGCTTCCCGGTGTTAGGCCTCACTTCCAGGACTACAGAGACAGGCCTGAAGACATAGAGCCCCAGTCTAAAGCCTGGCCAGCTACCTGTCTAAAACAAAAGGTTGGAGAACAAAAGAAAAGCTCCAAAAAACCCAGTCAGTTAATTTACATTCACCTGTTAATTGTAAGTTGAAACCGAAACAACAAGTTCTGTGTGAGCAGTAAAAGGAGACACATACTGTAGCTTCAGCGCTGAACTTTCCTGGACATCAACTCACAGGACGAGCTGCTCTGTTTTTCTGTTTTACCTCTCTTTTTACCTCTGTGAGAACACATTTTACTTTTGCATCCTGAGAAAAGTTGTTGTTCACAACACAACGGATCACCTGCCTCCAGAAGAATACGTATAAACTCCGTGCTTAACCTCTTAACATTCCAACGGCTCGCCGCCCGCCCGCCTCTGAAGAAGATAACCTCTGTGCTCTACATTCTCAACATTTTGTCAATTCCACTGTCATTTCCTGTTGCTGTCGCCGAAGGATCAGCTGTGCCGTTGAAACTGCCAACAAACCGTCTGAACTGAGCTGAGAGAAGACTGCAGGATTTCTTAAAAGGACTGACGCAACGTAATTGCAACCAAAGAGTTCACGTAAGAGGCTTGTATGTCTAGGCAGAAGAGAACTGTCTCGTTGTAAACTGTACGAGCTTCATGGGCTGAATTGTTTAATTTAAAGACCGCCGTGTCTTGTTTTATTGGTGTGTGTTTGTGCCATGCTACGCACATTAATTGCGCCAAGTGTCACACCGCTCAGTATTTTTATTATTATTATTAGATTTTTATTTATATTTTTACTTTTCACAAGTCCAGTAACACGGCTGCTGAATGTAAAGTTCACTACCAGTTCCTGCTTGATAAAGTTGTATCAGTAATTAGGATTTCTGGTGTTAGCTCCTGCTGTCTAAGCGCAGACACAATAGCACAGTCTATACAAACAAAGCCGGCACCCACTGCTGAATAAACGTTGTATGACAGATTGTGCTGTATTGTGTCTCTCCGCAGCAAACCGGGATCTTGTAAACTTTGTCCCTTTCTTCTCCTCCTTCCTGTTTACTAACCACTGACCTCTGTCTGACCTGTGACCCACGGCAGCCTAGCGTAAGTGTGAGTCACCATTTTTGGAGTTTAGGATAGAGAAAGCGTCTGCCATTTAGATTCTGAGATCACATGGTTTGAACCGCCATTCTGATTCCAAAATCTGCCGGCCTTGAACCGCCTTTCTGAACCAGATTCGTAAACCGCCCACGTGGTAGCATCCACCCTCTTAGTCTCTCCTCCTCCTTTGTCTCAT
This sequence comes from Micropterus dolomieu, assembly GCF_021292245.1. Classification (NCBI taxonomy): domain Eukaryota; kingdom Metazoa; phylum Chordata; class Actinopteri; order Centrarchiformes; family Centrarchidae; genus Micropterus; species Micropterus dolomieu. The sequence continues at coordinate 31,941,125 of NC_060152.1, read as the reverse complement.
ACAAACACACATACCTGCAGATTGGTTGAATGTTTTGGATGCTTTGTTTTGTTTTTGCTTAGAACAGTTAAGAGTGATTTATTTGCTAAAGTTGTTGATTATTGATCTATGCTAAAGATAAATAATTCCTATTATAATTGTGCATAATAACTGTGATTATTTGTGTATAATATTGTGGTAAGAGTTAGTTACCACAGCCAGTGTGCGAATTCA
>NC_060152.1:31935940-31940812 GCF_021292245.1 Micropterus dolomieu | reverse complement strand
ATCCTGAGAAAAGTTGTTGTTCACAACACAACGGATCACCTGCCTCCAGAAGAATACGTATAAACTCCGTGCTTAACCTCTTAACATTCCAACGGCTCGCCGCCCGCCCGCCTCTGAAGAAGATAACCTCTGTGCTCTACATTCTCAACATTTTGTCAATTCCACTGTCATTTCCTGTTGCTGTCGCCGAAGGATCAGCTGTGCCGTTGAAACTGCCAACAAACCGTCTGAACTGAGCTGAGAGAAGACTGCAGGATTTCTTAAAAGGACTGACGCAACGTAATTGCAACCAAAGAGTTCACGTAAGAGGCTTGTATGTCTAGGCAGAAGAGAACTGTCTCGTTGTAAACTGTACGAGCTTCATGGGCTGAATTGTTTAATTTAAAGACCGCCGTGTCTTGTTTTATTGGTGTGTGTTTGTGCCATGCTACGCACATTAATTGCGCCAAGTGTCACACCGCTCAGTATTTTTATTATTATTATTAGATTTTTATTTATATTTTTACTTTTCACAAGTCCAGTAACACGGCTGCTGAATGTAAAGTTCACTACCAGTTCCTGCTTGATAAAGTTGTATCAGTAATTAGGATTTCTGGTGTTAGCTCCTGCTGTCTAAGCGCAGACACAATAGCACAGTCTATACAAACAAAGCCGGCACCCACTGCTGAATAAACGTTGTATGACAGATTGTGCTGTATTGTGTCTCTCCGCAGCAAACCGGGATCTTGTAAACTTTGTCCCTTTCTTCTCCTCCTTCCTGTTTACTAACCACTGACCTCTGTCTGACCTGTGACCCACGGCAGCCTAGCGTAAGTGTGAGTCACCATTTTTGGAGTTTAGGATAGAGAAAGCGTCTGCCATTTAGATTCTGAGATCACATGGTTTGAACCGCCATTCTGATTCCAAAATCTGCCGGCCTTGAACCGCCTTTCTGAACCAGATTCGTAAACCGCCCACGTGGTAGCATCCACCCTCTTAGTCTCTCCTCCTCCTTTGTCTCATACAAACACACATACCTGCAGATTGGTTGAATGTTTTGGATGCTTTGTTTTGTTTTTGCTTAGAACAGTTAAGAGTGATTTATTTGCTAAAGTTGTTGATTATTGATCTATGCTAAAGATAAATAATTCCTATTATAATTGTGCATAATAACTGTGATTATTTGTGTATAATATTGTGGTAAGAGTTAGTTACCACAGCCAGTGTGCGAATTCAACCTGTCCTTCCATATTTATGTAATAGCCTTCTCTGACTATTGCCATCTATAGGTGGATTATTTTTGAATGATCATATTTGCTTATTGGTCTCTGATTTCGGGGTGGTGTCCTGTATTTATTAATGATAATTCATAATTTTGAATATTAATTATTTTATTAATATTTCTAGAATATATTTGATATTCAGGTAATAACCAAACCTGACCCCATGTTGAAATTCCCATCACCGGCAGCCCTTTCTATTTTGGACATTCCTGAGATTTCCTCTAGTATCACATGGACAAAATATCTTTGCACATAAGCTATCAAGCAGTTTCCCCAAATTGCCATGTTTGGTGTGAATATTATTCCTTTTGAAATCCTTTTGAATTGGAAATTGGATTAACCCTAACCCCATGTTCAAAATTCTATACATTTCTTATGTTGTGAAAATCCTGCGACCCTGTACGCAGGATAAGCGGTTGACGATCGATGGATGGATGGATAGATGGATGTTGTGAAAATATGTACATTTAAAATTTGTGTTTACTTATCAGTTACGAACACAGTAAGGCTTAAAAACTCAATCTAGGGCCAGCACTCCAGGGGATTCATTTAATTAAAATGTTGTTTGACCTACTCCAAACAGGGAGTAATTGGATCTTAATGTATGCCTTCATTAATACATTTGTTTTGGCTAACTGATTTGAAGCAAGTGACATATTTGTACCACATCATTATCAGCTGACATAGAAGCTGCTGTAGAGGAAATATTTTTCATGATGACTGAAGAATTATGCAGATATGTCGACTTACAATAACTTGTACAGCTATACCTCATCTATGCTTATCAGCAATTTTCTATCACTATTTTTCATGGATGTTGCCATGTTGGGAAGATGACACCCCATTTTTAATCCTGCCAATTACAGCCAACAGGTTTCTCCATTGGCACAGTCAGTGGGCGAAACACCAGATTTGTACCCACTAATTGGAGACATGGGCAGCGATTCTGAAGCAGGCTAAACAACTCTTTAATGAGGAACATATCATAAAAATGTATTTACTGAATGTAAAGCAGCAAGCATAGGAGTAAGAAATGTATCATGGATTATAAGCCTTGTCTTCAATTTCAATTCTGTTGTTGCATTGTGCAGCCAGACACAAACTCATGTTCCAGACCACTTGGCCACCAAGGGGCCCCAGATGTGATAAGTGTTTGTGAGGCAGACACCATCTCGACATTTAAGAGAAGGCTTAAGACTTTCCTCTTTGACAAAGCTTATTGTTAGTTATGACTCAGGTGAGTCCTGAACCATCCCTTAGTTATGCTGCTATAGGCCAGGGGACTTCCCATGATGCACTGAGCTCTCCATCCACTAAATGAAAAGTGGGATTTTTGTCCCTGTAAAATGATTGGTTGGCAGTTCTGTCACTATTGGTCGCCTTGGGCCTTTAGAAATACAGTTTTGGGTAAACCCCCTCCCCAATAATAATAATAACATGAACATGAAGAATTTCTGTAACAAATGTTGAATGAAACTTTTTTAATTTAAAAAAAGAAAGCAAATGCGTATTTACAAGCAATTTGCAAAAGATATCAAATGCCCAGCTGGGGGATGAAATGACTGTCCACCTCTGGGCCATGTGGTGGTAGCTTTCTGTCTGAACATGATCCACTGTACAGACAGACCTGTGACGCAGTGCGCTGTACTTGGGATTAGCCTCGAGTCTTGTCTGTAGCGTGCAACAGAGGTCGCTGAGCTCCTGGCTGCGGAAACTTGGGGTCACACAATCCACCCTGACACCCCCTCAAAGCTGCCATCTTCCTCATCGGACATCAGATCAATGGTGATGCCTTTCTAGAACGCCAGTTCCTCTGCTGCCAGCACACCCTGCCTCGCTTCCAGAAGCTGCTAACACAAACAGGACAGACAGTCAGTATTCATGTTTGTCACTCACAGAATACATAATTAATCATAGAATGATAAACAGAATATATAAATAGTGTCATTGAGCAGTGCTAAGCATGAATCAATGAGTCTCACCGCTTGGGGAAAACCATTTAACTAAAATAATATCACACTGACCAACAGTGGTCTGGATTAACTATTTACAAAAATGTGTAATTGGGTCATTTTATAGGGTGCCATTTGGACTTCATCACTTGCGATAAATGTTGATTAGTTGATCTTGATTTACCTATATTTTTTATTTCTATTATACAAAGTTGTAGCAGACCTAAATTTATTAGTTATGCATTTTAATAAATTTCTAAGAATTGATACCTAATTATGAATTTTTAAGATTTCATAAAATCATTTCATTTAATTCCTCGTTTTAGGGCACCACTGGAGTTGTTATAATCCTAGAGTCTCCGGACCTCTAGGTAGTTTTGAATAATTATACAATTATTACTAGTGATCAGTTAATAATCGCTCAATTATCTTAAATCAGTCAGTCTCATATCTAAAGGGTCAATTCTCTTGGCAGGAACTATAAATAGGCAACACACACAGCTCTTGGTTATATTACAGTGAATTTATTCTCTAACTAAAGGTGATAAAAAGATGGTTGGATACAGGGAACAAATATTTGCTGAACAATGAGCCTGGAGGTTCGGTTGTGGGAAGCATTTGACTCATACGGCATAGAAGAGCTAATAAAAGTAAACTAATGCTGTGATTTTAGGAGTTAAAATGGACATCTGATCACAGGACGTGTGTTAAGTCTTACTGCTTGTCGACAGTCTGCTTTTGGCCTGTTGCTGGTCCCACTCTAGCTACCGATCCTGGCTTTTTTGCTAGGGATTCTCCAGGGTTCTCCGTGTCTGATTGAAAACGCCTCCTCAGTCTGGCAATTTGGCTGTTTGCAGTTTTCCTTAGTTGTAGCTGGCGAGACCACGTGGACGTCTGACCTCGGTGAAGTTGGCTCGACGAAAAAGGCTTAAAATGGAACTCGGTCGTTCCTGAATTAGTCCAGTGTAACTTAACGGACTGATAACTTTAACAAACAAAAGAAATTAAAACAAACTGAAGGCAGATCGATGTCGCGGCACTTCAGGTGTGTAGCTTCAGGCGAACAAAAGGGCCTGTTTGTTTCGCTGGCCGAGTCTGGGCTTTGCCTGGCGAGGCACGCCACACGTGCCGAAGCGTCCACAGGGCCGAGCAGAGTGGAAGAGCCAACAGCGAAGAGAAGAGCGCGAAGCGAGGTCGCGTGTCGCTCTTTTGTTGCCTGGGGTTTCCCAAGGGGGCATCTCAGGTTTCCCAAGGGACTGCCTTTCTAAACTTAATGTCTAAAGAAAAGAAATCTATTTGCACGTATTATAATCAAACATTTTCCACAATCGAACCTCAATGGTTGAACGGTTGTACTGTTCTAAGCATTTTGTAACAGGAAACAATTGTCACATTATTGGTCAGGATATTTATACATTTAACGGCATTTCCGATGAGGGCATGTAATACTTATTTCGCCCACTTGGGGGAGCTCAGGTTACATGAGGAAAGCTTGGATTACATTAGATGAAGGAGTGTCTTGCTGAAAATAAAAACACTGCACAAGTAACTTCTTTTCAGCACTAATATCAACAACAGATAGCAACAACAGTTAACATAACTACTCAAATAGAGGCAAACGTAATCAGGTAACTAAAGATTTAATTAGATTTAATTAA
>NC_060152.1:31885614-31935840 GCF_021292245.1 Micropterus dolomieu | reverse complement strand
TATAATCAAACATTTTCCACAATCGAACCTCAATGGTTGAACGGTTGTACTGTTCTAAGCATTTGGTAACAGGAAACAATTGTCACATTATTGGTCAGGATATTTATACATTTAACGGCATTTCCGATGAGGGCATGTAATACTTATTTCGCCCACTTGGGGGAGCTCAGGTTACATGAGGAAAGCTTGGATTACATTAGATGAAGGAGTGTCTTGCTGAAAATAAAAACACTGCACAAGTAACTTCTTTTCAGCACTAATATCAACAACAGATAGCAACAACAGTTAACATAACTACTCAAATAGAGGCAAACGTAATCAGGTAACTAAAGATTTAATTAGATTTAATTAAATGCTGGGTCTGGACCATGTCACACTTGGGTGAGACAGGGGTTTTCCTTTTTGATGTGGTAATAAAACAAAGAATAAGGTCAGTTGCCACGGAAACGTGTGTGGGGGGGCCAGTTTTGATGTTGCTGTTCAGGGAGATGCCAATGGCTGGTGCGTGTCTCTTTGTCAGTTTAACAGTCAGGCCCCGCGTTATCAGCTTCGGAATCAAAAAGGTGCCAGTTTTATGGTCGGGATAGCACTTAGAGAAAGCAACTTTGACCCCTCCCCTTCTTCTCTGGGGAGGAGAAAGGAATTTAGGGTAGCTCCAAATTTATTCAATGTAAAATGTACAAATCCACACCGTTGTTCACTACAAAGTATATATCTAAGTATGAAAAACATTAGTTGAGCTCAGGCTCCTTTTATTGTATTGAATGTAGATGTATTAACAGCAATGTGACATGCGGGAAATGTCGACCCTGTTAAGGACTTAGACATAGCTGTTTAAAGGTGTTTTCAGGGTATGATTGCTACTATGTATGTAAATACAATATGGTAATTTCAATAAACTATGAAGGCAAAATACCAACTCAACAGGGTGGACAGAGGTCTAGCAGCATAGCACAAAACACCAGTATATACACTATACAAATGTCCACCCCGTTAGTGTCCACCTTGTTGAAAAACTAACAGGGTGGACATTTTGAGCTAAAGTTAGCCTTTTACCTGCCTGTGTGAGCAGAATGGCTAGCATGACCTTCAATAATAGATGAGGAATCTATTATTTGTACAGTTTTTGAAGTTATTTAATTTAACTGATCTCCTCAATACGTAAGCCTAACGGGGTGGACACGGTATGTTCAAACACATTAAACTGACTTAATAAAAATGTTAAAATCTGATAGTGAGAAAGCGAGAAAATCACACAGCGATGTCATTAAAATATAAATGTAATGCAACTCAACAGGGTGGACAGTGGTCGCAGGGGATTTTTTTTTGCACAAAAATTAAAGTTAAAACAATTGTGATAAAAACAACATTTGTTTAAATAGATTTTGAACAGGAAAATTTGATAGTGAAATATTTTGAAATACATAGCCTATGATTTTACAGTAATTAAGTTATTTTAGATCTAAGATGAATGATCATCTTGGCAAGATCCCGTAGTTCCTCCAAAGGTTTTAAAATGTAAACCAAATGGAACTAGTGTTAGTCCAAATTTACATGATTTGTAATTGGGGAGCAAAAGGCACCACATACAAATAAAAGAATCGGCCCAATTACTAATGAAAATGTTCATGATCAAATACATTCCCAAAGTAACCATCCCAATACTGCTGACCAGCAATATGATCCAATAAATCTTACCTCTTTTTGTGAGTTATAAATAAATAGCGTGACCACAGTACATACAGCAACAATATTGTAAAGAAACAAAAAATAATACACACACCCCACAGCAATAGATACTTACACACAATGGCATCGTTGTCCACACCATGTACATTTAGATTTAACTGACGCTTTTATCCAAAGCGACTTACAATTGCTATTCATGTCAGAGGTCGCACACCTCTGGAGCAATTAGGGGTTAAGTGTCTTGCTCAGGGACACAGTGGTGGATGGGTAACAGTGGGGGATTTAACCCGGGTCTCTCACACCAAAGGCATGTGCCTTATCCACTGCTCCATCACCACCCTTCGGGCTTGTGTGCAGAACTCCGACCAAAAACGATGTGACTGCTGCTTTATAAGGCAAACACAGTCTGTGAAAACAAACGTGCGATTAATTAACGTAAAAAGATTATTAATCCAAAATTATTACCTTTCACACAGTAGACTGCATGCTTTGTCTGTATGTCTTACCCCTGCCCAGCATCATAGCGCCTGTAATTTGTCTCGGAGTTGTGCAGGCGACGGACAGCTTCCTATGAAATAAGGCCTCAAACTTACTTTGAACATACAGTGATTCTTGTTGTTTTCTACACGTGAGTGGTTGTTGGACTCGAGAACAACCACCCTCTCCGCCATGGACTCCAATTTGTTGTTCAGTGCTGAGAACTGCTGACTGACCTCGGAAGAAAACTGGGTCTGGTGAGACAACCCACTGATAGCAGCCAGCAGTTTCTTCTCGCCTGTTGCGGGACTGGCTGAAGCTGGTCGTTGGAGAGGCCCATGTCCATGAGGAGCTTCTGGTGTGTTGAAGTGCAGACGACGTCCAGCCATTGTAGTATCACGAAAGCAGCGCAGACACGGAACATAGTACATTAAAATAAATTGAGGAGACAAAGGACAACGTCTTTCTATATACTATGGTCTCGCGAGTTCTTCGGCGTAACTGTGACCTCGCTCGTGATCTGTCTTATCCAATCACAGGCGAGATCATTGTCACAAAGAAGAGTCCACAGACCACTGAGCATAAACAAACACACGTACACAAGAAACTCTACGAAGAGAAGAAGATGGAAGTCCCTAAACCTAAGAAGCAAAAACCTTGGTGCTTTTGTGAACACTGTGATAATGAACTCTCTCATTCACAGTATTCTTACCATAAGAAACATTATCTTAGGAATGGCGTTTGGGGAAAAAAACCCCAAAAGGGCTAGCATTAGATCAGTAGATGCGCAGGACGGGTTGTCATCAAATGACCCTGTCATTGGTAACATGGGTTATGCACCGTCGATGTTTGAAGACCAAGATGAGAACTTAGCTAGAGTTGGAAGAAAGAGAATTAGTAGAACTGATGGAACAATCTGAAGAAATGGACCCACCGACTGACAATTCGGACAAACGGTTAGCAGCAAATTGACATTTATATATTCTATTGAATTCAACACAAAGGTTGTTGTGCTTACTGTAATTTTAGGTGTTCACTTAACGTCACCCTGTTTACCAGAGTTGGGTATTAATGAGTTATATGTACTCTGTTACATGCAGGTCTGCTTAAGTAACTTTTTTGAGTAAATTGCACTCAGGATTGTTCATCACCCTCTTTTGGTCTTACTTTAGCAGATGAGCACAGTTTGTGGCTACCTCTGCTTTTTATTGCTGTTATGAATGCAAATATAGAATGTAGGCCTATCTTCTAATGGATCATATGCTCTTCTTTGTACGTTTTCCAGATGAACAGAAGATGACCAGAGCATTCTTTTCCTTCACACCATCAATTCAGATTCGGAGCAAGATGAAGAAACAAGTAAGTTTAAAAACACGTTTTAACATAAGTAAAAAAGTTACATAGAGGATTATTCAGAGCTCAAGCTATAGATGGATGCCCACACTCATTGCACAAAAGCTAGTTGATTAAGATGCACATGTTCTTTTCAACCTGAAAACAGTGTGAAACTGTACATATGACAGTCTCTTCAGTATCAAATGCTGGAAGGTGTGTGTACCTAGCTGCAAAATATCTCATTGTAAAAACTGTTAAGTTGTAATATGTCATTATGCAAGGAACCTTGAATGCCCTTGATTTTAACCTATTTTGGATAACTATGACCTGGGTGACTGATAACCTTTCCAGACAATGTGTCATTAAACATTCATCATTGCCTGAATTTTACAGTACATTAAAATGTCATAATGCAAAATAAATCAGAATGATTCAATTCAATCTTGGTCGAATGTTTCCTTCCATTTCATGTGTAGTCACATATTTTAATGGAAAAGGGCTTAAAATATTAAAGATAATTCTTTAAAATCAAAACTTTTTACCTTTGTTAAAAAATTTGTCACATTGAACAAATCATTGTTAAAATGTAAGTGTCTGGTTACAGAAAGGTAGTCACACCTCGATTTGCATTTGTATGGCTCACAGCGATTTCCTTTACATGTGAAAGCCTCCCCTAGACCTGCGATTAGGCGGGTCATGGGGGCAACACTGACAAAGCCCACGTCAATTCCTGGCAGTTCCTGACAGTTTTCGGTGCTGAGCAAATATTCCCATTCAGAGCTATTAACCTCAACTTCCACTGCAATTTTATGTGCCATTAACTGCCAAAATCCCATTTTTCATGCAGTGATCTGTATGCATTCTTATCCCATAATGGATTTTACTAACTCAACTTCTTCCCTCTCCCGTAGTTTTGTGCTTTCTCGTCCCTCTCCTTTCCCCTTCTGTCGCTTTCTGCAGATGTTTCTGGCTCCGGAGCTGTGGAGTCTGTATCTGTGGTTGTGGATCGCCTGCTGCCCCCATGTTCCCGCTCTACACTCGCTGCTACAGTTAGAGTTACAGTTAGGGGTTTCCCTGACTAAGGATTTACATAGTTGAATCAGAATTGTCAAGTGTTGCCTATAGTCGACTGATCATCAAATAATTTCTGTGGTGTTTGTACACTGTACATTTACAGCTAAACTGAGACTTATTGTTGACCCTTTTCTCTCTGCTCGCCTGCCATTCACCGGCCTTTCAGAGTTGTGCATTGTTACAACCCCTGCTCTCAGGCCGTAACAATGAGGAGGTAACTCAGGTTTAACAGAAATTTATTTAAAATAACAAAACAAAACAAAAGAGCAATGTGGTAAAGCAGTGTGGAAGGTGCAAACAGACACTGTTTGACAGGTTGGGCTCACTGGCCAGGTGCTCCCAATCTCCTTAATTGCCTGCAGGGAGAAACACACAGACAGCACATGCCCGCCGAAAACTGCATGCACGTCACTGTTCTTCATGGGTCTATTCCAAGTACTGTTTAAAAATGTTACAATATTCTCTGTGTGATTCATTAATGGTGATAAATGATTTGAATGTCCTGTGAGGTGCATGCACAACACTGGCACAGCTGGTGCTATGTCTCTCTTTCTCTTCTACCACACCTACACAGTACAATAGGCTGGTAGCTCTATGTAAAATCAGACATTAAACACCCCGATATGCCAAAATGGCATGATCCTTGTTTCATAATGCCCTTTGTGAAGATTTTTGACTGTTAGATTGGCAGTCGAATCAGGCTCCTTCTATTGAAGCATCGAACATTAGACTATTCGGAGTCAGCCCTGGTACTGTAACTCTATTTCATATCTTTTGATATCTGTGCCTTTATTGTTGACTTACATCTCGGTGTTAAACTTGTGTTGCACACTTAGACACAAAAGGGACTTCCAGGTGTGCATAAGTTTAAAATTAATTCTTTACTTTGTTCTCTCTTTAAACACAGAAACACAAGCACATCAACAGAATGTTGTCGCTACGTACAGTAGGCTGTTTAAGTCTTCTGACTGACTTGCATAATAACTGTGATGGACCCCACACACTGCCCAAGGAGCCTGTGTGAGCCTTACTCATTATAAACTGACCTACTAAAATGTTACAGAGGTTACTGCACTGTTCTGTCCCCATCAGGACATTAGTTTACTTTTAATGTGTTTTGTCTCCTCCTGCTGGCAGTAGTTTGTACAACTTGAGTGTTTGACTTAAGAACCACATGACCTTGTTGTCATGTGACTCAGTCAGGAAGTTAATCGTGAGCAGGACAGCCTCATTGCCCCTTTGGTAGCATTCTTGGTATGTAAAATGCATGCTGACGTAGTGTTCTTGTATCTCTGTTGATTATTGTTACTAAATTTATGTGCAATGTAGTATTTAATGATGACTGATAGCTAATAGGATGGAACCATGTTAGTATGCCTCAGTAAGCTAGTTGGCTAGTTATATTTTATGTTGTGCTACATGTGAGTCAATTTCAGTTAATTCAGGAAAGCAATATGGGTTACTCTGCATAATCTGTAATCTATATTACTTAAATTACCTTGTTGGCTTTTATGTTAGCTTTGTTACATTACATGTTAGCTACAGTAATACCACAGCATTGTAGCTACATGCTTATATAGGGAAGATGTATTTTCTGTTATTTGTATGGACAATTATTGTATGGTGCTTGACACTCATTTATATTTTAGTAGCTTTAGTAATTATGTTTCATTTCTCACCCTTTCTTTGTCAATAAACTGACTTACGACGATCCCAGTCTTCAGTGCTTGGTGGGGGATGGTGTTTAGCTGCTGGTCAAATTGCACAGGGTTACGTGCATGCAGGACAAGACAAGAACATATACATCAGATTGCACAACAAAATCAACAATTAAACAATTAAAATAATACATTATTTCCCACTGTTTAGTGTTCATCGATAGTCTATATGGTATGGTCTAGACTTCCTTAATATGAAAAGTACAATGAGATAACTTCAGTTATGAATTGGCGATATATAAATAACATTGAAGTGAATTGAACCAGCTTTTATTGAACAAGGACTTCATTACACCCCTGTGTTACAACAACAACACCACCAAAACCTGGACACGACAGGTTCTGGCATGTTTGTCACCTGTATGACCACGCACGTTGGGCTAGTTTACTGTGATGTTGAGAGAACCTGTATGAGAGCCGGGGTACATCACAGACAGACCCCATTTGGGAGTGGCGGCTGGTGAAACATATTTTAGGTGGGGCTGTGCCATACCCCCATATACCCTACCACTGCACTACATCCCTCCACCCCAGCATCCTCCCCCTCTTGCGACCACCAGCAATTCACTTTAACTACACCATTCCCCCGTCCACCCACTTTCAGCCTTGCAGGCCTCCCCACTTCACCTTCCCCAGGCACAAATTCCGTCAACAAGTATCGCAACCTCACGCTGCTCTCCCAGCCATCCATTAACTCAACACAACATTCCCGGGGACCTTTTTACACCCCACGGCACAATCCAGCTTATACATCCCTCACCTCCTGAGTTACAGGGAGCTCACAGTCGTAGCTTACCTTCGCTGTCAATGCAATACAATGCATTCAGTCTTCCCCAGCAGGGCCGAGTAGGACGACTGCCTCTCCATCATTGGATTGGCTCCACGGTTCAGTGGCATCGGTTTAACACATTACGTCCCTGCTTCCCAGGCTGCATGCCGCCTTCCACCTCCAGCAATTTAATCAGGGCAGCTATTGGGGCACCCAGGGCCGTACTGCAAAACTCGGTATACTCAACGCCAGAACCTGCCACCCCCATGCCCCTACCCAGCACAGTTTATGGCCGCACAGATACTTTAGACTACGTTTATCCATGCCTTAAATACACTCTGAAGAAAGCCGATGGTTCATTCACCTCCACTTCTGGTTTCCAGGCAGACATTGAGGTTATCCCAGATCACAATCAGAAGGAGCTTTATTGCCAAGTAGTGTTTTTCACATACAAGGATTGCTTTGGCGATAAGGTGCTACATGTAGACAACCATACAGCTCTAATAAATATATAGAAATATATACATACGGAATAAACAACGCCTTCCTCCCCTTTCCCAATCCACCTCAACAGCCATCAACATCACCACCAAGACTTACTACGGCATAGACTAACCTCTCTTCCCACCGGCACCACTATGCGAAGCACCAATAGCCCAATTCTCAGTCCCATATTCCAAGCACCATGCAACCCACCCACCTGACACCAACCTCAACCTTCTTGCCGGCCAACGCACGTTTGGCCCAATCTGCCATTACCAGCACTTCCCAGGCGTAGCCCATACACCCGGATTTCTTTCTTCGAGTATTTCTCTGAATGGTCTATTTTACTCCGTCAGCCCAACGTTGGGCGCTAGAGCAGCTCCACATATTTAATCCACTCCCTTTCAAGCCTCCTTCCCAAGCTCATCTTTCTTTGTACATTCCAAACTATCTCCCCTACTGTCATACTGTTGTACCAAGCACCTATTTCTCTCTCTCCATCGGACACCTAAACTCCCCCATCCGCATCATCCCACAAGGCCGATCTGTTCTTTCCTACTTACCGCTACTGTCCTCCGCAGCACAGTCCGTCCATGATCACACTGTACCCAACACCACTGGTTAAACGAGCGAGATCGTGACGCCACTTCTTTTCTTCCTGGAAAGGCATCTCTTTCTCCAGGAAAACTACATAGCCCAACTCGAAGACATCACATTACACCCTCACCAGTTTCAGCGGCTGCGGAGGCAACACTTGCATCCGAGAACCCGCCAGAACACTCCTCACCCTCCTCCGCCCTTTCAAACCGCACCCGATTACCACCGCTGCCATTCTTGAGGGCACGAGGTCCAGCTATCCTGGTACACACAGACAACCACATTCTACATCACCAGGCCGCTCTGCAACACCCACTTTCACCACTGAATCAGGCAGAACTGTCTCACCTGTACTCCGGTCACTCATTCCACATGGGGCTACTAGACCACACTGCCGAATTTTTGGCCGTCGCTCTTCTCATACCTACCATAGCTTTGTCCGCTAAAAGCGTACCGACGTTCTTTGAACCAATTTCCCTTCAATCCGTAACTCTTTTGGGGGCTTATAAGACCAAGCCGCTTATCGAGATGAGCCCCTACCCCGAGTCTCAACCCCTCGGGTTCCTGTGCTCCAGCCACCAAACCCTAGAAAACCTCCTCGACCCCTTCATCCCTCTACCCCTTCTTTCATAACTATTCATTACAATAAACAACTATAAAATCTAACATTGGCGTGGTCCTTCTTAGTGAAATGGAGTTATGTAAACTGAGATACAGGAACAGGACCGCGCCTCTCTCACTAATTCGACCACTGGGGGGGTTCATAAGACCAAGCCGCTTATCGAGATGACCCCTCGGGTTCCTAGCCGCTCCGGCCACCAAACCCTAAACAGCCTCCTTGACCCCTTCATCCCGCCATCCTCGACCCCTTCATCCCTCTCCCCCCAACCCCTTCATCCCTCCACCCCATAACATCGGCGTTGTCCTTGTTAGTGAATGGAATCTTTGAGAACTGACTGCACGCAGTCCAAAAGTGTGGTTTGCACAGTCTTTGAGGTGTCTTTGAAAACGGTAGCTGTCTTAAGGTGCTCTTCCAACACACTGTCCAGCAAGGCAACAAGATCTACTGAATACACCAGGGTTTATTTATTTATTTCCACAATATCACACATTACAATTAATGCTACATCAGAAGCAGTTGTTGGGGGCAGCATATTACAGAAGTAACAAGTTACAAAATATATTACTTTCTTTTTTTTTTCCCAACAGCCAAGAACTAACACATTTCCACACTAAATATAGTAATATGATTGACATCACAATTCAAGTTACTCGAGTTACAAGCAAATAAGATGCAGCATGTCAACTGGTGCTGGATACATTCGCGGGAACTTATAGCCAGTGTCAACACAAGTCACTAGAGAATGGGGAGAAAGAAATCTTTGGCTACACACCAGCTCGATGGCATCACTATCATTTCAGTCCATATCTTGCCATGGGTGAGAAGCAATTAAAAGTAATTACTCAGTTACTCATCTACATTTTAGAAGCAGTATAAATTATGTAGTACAAAACACATCACTATTCAAGGCTGCAGCTACTACTATAGTACACCACTGTTCAAAATAGCCTGCCCAACCACTGATCAGGAATAACAAGTTTATTCTATTGTGAAAAATGGACTCCCAAGAAGCAACAGCTTATGAATAGGGGTCCATCCCACCACCAACACCACCCCCCCCATCTGACAAGGTTTGTATCAGCGGTCCAACTTTAGATACCGGTAATAACCATTCTTTAGATAGTGGGTATTTAGAATACAGCTACTTTGAACAGAATAGATTGACAGTCATTGTACCTTTGTACCTCAAATTGAATTGATCCTTGTACCAAGAGAAAGGGGTTTAACCCTCAGCCACTAGTGTTTATATCTCTCCAGTAGTTGTTGCTTTAGATACTTTTTAAATATAGATAATGAGACGTATTGTGTTAAATTAATATCCAGCTCATTCCATAATTTTGGGCCACTGTAACATACACTGAACCTAGCACTAGTTAGTCCTACATTTGCCTCTTAAGAGCAACTTGTGTCTAGTGTCGTGTGCGTGAGAAGGTGTGTATATATCGGAATGAGCTCACTCAACCTAATATTTAACCTGTTGACAACATTGTACATTATACATGCATTGTGATAAAAGTTACATTCAGGAAGCTTTAGTAGGCCATGTCTATGGAAGAGAGCATTTGAATGAGAGTTAAGGGTTTTCACTGTGGCCGCACAAGGCTGATGTTAACTCTGCCTAGCATGTCTAGCTTCACCGTATTATCCATATGTAGACAAAACGTAGGAAAACGTTTTTTTCAAAGGAAAAGGTTCCCTGACCACTCTTTCGTGTACGCAAGTGCACTGAATTTGCCTGCCTTTTTAACACCATTGTGTTTACAAACGTTTTGCAGCTGACTGCGCAACACCTGAGACACGCCCAGCAAACGGGAGAAAACATACCTCGAAGCCCGTTGCAGAACGTTGCGCAAGGAAACATCGCGTTCAATCCTAAAATGTTGCAAACCGTTTTCACGATTGAACTTGCCCCTGGAGCGCCCTTCAGGCATCAGATTTGAGGACGCTGACTGGCTTAATTTCAGTTGCTATGGGCATATCTTGTGTCAGCTATTGGCTGCACTGCTGTGCTGCCTGTGTAATCTCACTAGCGCCCCAGAAGAGATCAGTGAATGAGCAGGAAGCTAATTTCACACAGTAAGCCTATATTTTATATATTACAAATTATTGTGCATTTTAAACACACACATACTTAAAAAGTTAATTACTGTTTATTTCAAAAATGTTCAAAAAAAGAAAAATCAAAACACTTTCCACCCATAGACCACCAGGGAGGGCGGTGCCCTAGCGCCCTCTATTGGCCAAGTATGCATTACCAAGGAAGTCATTTGCTATTAATGGACACAGAATGGATGGCCATAGTTTGACAGTGTTTCATGACATAGTGAGACTGTCCTCAATAGAAAAATGTGTTTTTTGTTTAAATGCCTCAAACAAAGATCTAATTAAGTTCTAATTAGAAGATTCTGCACCTGTGACTTACATCCAACGCTAATATTCAGTGCCAATGCAGGGAGCTCTGTTCCCTTTATGCAGAGAGGTGAAAAGTGATTGCTGCTGCCTATTTTGGCCAGGATGCCCTAGAAAAAGAGGTTTTTAATCTCACTGAGCCTTTCCTGGTTAAATAAATGTTTAATCTAAATAATAAAAAGCATTTTGATTGTACTGATGACCAGAGCTGCAAAAATAAAACATTTTAATAAACCATAGTTGATTAAGAATCACTTTTGTGGAGGTCGCATGTAACAATTTTGGAAGAAGCTGAAAAACGGTGCTGTCCTGTCGATAGTGTCAAATCGCTCAGAATCGAAAACGCTCACATGTGGTGTTTTAGAGGGAGATGACCATGTATATTTCGTTTGGAGGACTTGATTGAAAATAAAGGGACAAGCCTGTGAAGCAGGAGACACTCAGTTCATCTATTCATCCAGTGTTTCATGTGTGGTGATCTTCCTTTTTCATTGTAGAGGCTTCTATTTTCTACAGAGAGGGGGAATACAGACCTATTGTGAGCACAGACAATGGAGTCGCTGAATTTTAACCATCTCCTCCAGTGTGTCAGTGTGGAAGCCAATTACAGAACTGTCCTCCGACACTAGGCCCACAGAGCAAATTATGATGATTTTGACATTTTCTCTTTCCCACAATAATCAACTGATCTTCCTCTTCTACTATATTATATTTTTCAGGATGTTTTTTGTCATTTAACAGTGGTGTGAATAATTCAGCAGTCATCAAATTTTTAACCTCCTCCTACATGGTAACAAGAAAAGCCACTCTGTGCTCAGGATGCAGAGTCACAATTTATTCATAAGGAGATGCCGCACAGTGGAGAAACACAGTGAGATTTGGAGCTGGACAGAAGGACACAGCCCTGACATTACCCATTCATCAGTACTGAGCAGTGTATACAGTATATGTTTTCATTAGCAAGGTCAAAGCTGTGTAGCATGCTGACTCCCAGTACCAGGTCGCTGAGTGACTGGGAGTCCAGCAGGGATTATTGAGGTTCCCCACAGAAATACTAGCAGCTGTTCCAAGTGAATGAAAAACTAGAGACTCAAATCAGTTTACTCTCTCCAGCAATGTAACCTTCCATCATGCTTGTTGTTGAAGGCTGGATGTATTCAGTGGGATGACAGACAGTGTCATAGCATGATTCTTCCATATCTGTCATTGTATGGGTTTCAAAAAATAGCATAGTAATTGCAGAGAGAGAGAGGCGTCATCACAGCTTCGATTATTCTTGTGTTCCCTGCCCAGTAGCACAAAATGACCACATTACCTCTAACAGGGTTGAGAGGGACATGATCAATACCAGTGACTCAACAATGACTCAACAATCTCTGCCTGCTCAAAAACTTCAAAACTCACTTTGCAGCCTATAATCTGTCTGGCATCACCAGAGGTGCTTATACTAGTATACCAATAGACAAATGTACAGTAGGTTATTCTACAGTAGCTTACTTCTACAAGATCTTTGTTGGGAGTTGCACTTGCGCAGTTCCTAGTTAAGGACTACTAGCCAATCAGAAGCGTAGAGTAGGGCGGGCCTAGAAGTAAACACGGCTTCAGTTCAGCTGAACATGCTCCCCTTACAAGCTTAGCAACATGGACTGGAGCAAAAGTTTCAGAGTGGTGAGTTATTAATCTGTAACAATGGACGTATCTTTCATCCATAAAGTTATAATCGAGCTCTGTCTCTACATCACAGTAACAACTTTATGTTCACTGACTGCCTGGAGGGTAGCTAGTTAGTGTTTGGAAGGGAGAGGAGAGGCAGCAGGCGGACGTCTTGTCACTGTGTGCTGCACTTCAGTGTGTTTTTCCTCCGGTGTTTTTGAGGGTGTGTCTGACTAGCCGCTTGACGAGCATTGACATGGAAGCGGAAGAAAAGGCTGGACTACAAACGAGCTGTTTTCAGGCAGTTCAGAGCAGAGTTTTCTGTGGGAGACAAGAACTCCCTTTAGGCTGGACTTTGGGCGTTCTCACTTTGCAAACCTTTTACATGCACAAAAAAGGTATATAACTCAATAAAGGAGAGGGAAAAGGCTAAAAAGCATAATATGACCTCTTTAAATAATAGTATCTAATATTATCTAGTATGACCATCGTTGGCAAATTCACCTGAGGCCAAGAGGAAATACTTGTTGAGTTTCCTGGGAAGAGATGAAAGGACAGCATTGTAAGTGGGGGATAAGTGGTGGCGTAGACCCCCTCCTCTGTTCAATGATCTTCTCTGTCTAAAATGTGCACCTGGTGGTCCTCAAACGAGTGTCCTCTGTCCTTCAGATGTAAGTAGACTGCAGAGTCTTGACCTGAGGAGTTGGCCCTTCTGTGTTGAGCCATGCGTTTGTGTAGTGGTTGTTTAGTCTCCCCAATATACAGGTCTGTGCATTCCTCACTGCATTGGACCGCATACACTAGATTGCTTTTCTTGTGTTTGGGTGTGCGGTCTTTGGGGTGGACCAGCATCTGTCTTAGTGTGTTCTTGTGTTTAAAAAAAACAGGGATGTTGTGTTTGCTGAAAATCCTCCTGAGTTTCTCTGATACTCCAGACAAGTATGGAATCACAATGTTGTTGCGTTTGACCTTCTTCTCCTCCTCCCCTGTAGTTTTGGCCTTCTTCCTGGATTTTGTGGCTGTTTTCACAAAGGTCCATAGACATTCTATGGCCTTCTTCTTGTACGCGTTGGTTGGGTCCCGCTTCAGTTTCTCATAAATGTTTGTGTCCATTAGTGGTGTGTTGACTTTGTTCTGGTAGTCCACTGTGTTAAGGACTATTGTGCATCTTCTTTTGTCTGCAGGTAAGATGGTGATGTTTTGATCCTTGCTTAGTGATGTCACAGCTTTCCTTTCTTGGATGTTGAAGTTGGAAGGGGGTGCCATTAGAAAGGGCTGCGGATACCTTTAGCCTGAGCTGTTCTGCTTCTGTTTCGGTTAATTTGTTGGATCTCTGCTCTCAAAGCTCACTGGCTTTGCAGTGGTCAGAGGCTACGGCCAGGAACGTACAGGGATAATGCTCTCACATGCAGTACGATTTGTGTGGTAGCACCTTACCCTGAATGCACAATAAAATATATATTACCTGTTGTTGCTTTACAGCAATAAAGACATGATTGATTGTCACTTATGACATACAAGCTCTCTTCTTTCTGTGAACTGTGAAATGTGGCACATTTTGAGAATGTGTGATCCTAATGAGCTTTTAACTATGCAGTTTTATTGTGATATGTATTTTGTGCGTTTTGTGTGTTATGTGATATGTATTTTGTTTAATGTACATGATGATGTGTATAGTGGTAGTAGGTTTCTACACATCTGTGTTGTGAAATTAAATTAACTAGATTGATTGAAGTCCTCTCATGCAGCATTTATAGAGATAATTAATGAGAGTACATCTCCACTCAGTTGACCTTGTCTGGAAATAAATGATCAGAATAAATACTGGGAAAAAAATGTTGTACCACTCAAGGTTGAATTGTGACGAGAAGAGAAATCGTATGTTTAGTTAGTTTGATGTGTACATGTTGGGGCAAACATGTCAGAACCTGTACTACATTTGCTCGACGCTTTTATCCAAAGCGACTTACAATTGCTATACATGTCAGAGCAACGAGGGGTTAAGTGTCTTGCTCAGGGACACAATGGTGGATGTCTCACAGTGGGAATCAAACCCAGGTCTCCCACACCAAAGGCAAGCATCTTATCTATGCACCATCACCACCCCTGTTAAACTGTACTAATAACAGTAGGATTAACTGTTTAACACTTAAAGCTGCTGGAATTAATATTTTTTATAAAAAAAAATAAATATTTAAAAAATTAGTATTTAAAAATACCTGCTGAAGTTATTATTAGCTGCCAGAAAGAAAGCACTAACTAGAAAATGGCTACAGTCCTGGCTACAGACCGATCCTCCAACAAAGACAGACTAGTTTTATGTTGTAAATGTTATTCAAGGGATGGAGAGAATAATCTTGATGCTGAATTTACAGCTTGACTAAGTTTTGAGACACTGGGAAAATGGATTGTGTATATATGTTTACAATCTTTTACTGGATGAACTGACATACGTCCATTAGTATAGCATTTATATAAAGGTATAGGTGACGAACTACTTTGTTTTGTTCTACTTTATGCTGTATGTTAAAAATGCAAAACAAAAAGTAATACAAAAAAAGTGTAAGTGTAAGAAATGTCATCGACTCCAAAGTCCCACTCAGCTCCACAGAGCTTTTTAGCACCGTGGTTCAGCCTCACAGTTCATGAACATTGAAGTTAGTGAACACAGTGGAGTATTTAGCAGCTAAAAAGACCAAAAGAGTAGGGTTGTGGCGAGATCTTGTGCTACGATATTTCTCGTCAAGGTGAAAAGCTGACTCATGATATCAGCATGACGGAATGTGAGGGTGAAATTAACATAGAAGATGCCATAGAGTGACAGACAACACATGAACAATATGTAAGCAACATTTCAAAATGCCCCTGCATTGGTTTGCATTTTTCAGTCTAATTAAATACTTTTAATTGAAGCTAGATTAAAAATGGTTAAAATATGACCTTGTCTCATGCTCCTGATCGTGTCATTGTCTCATTATGTGAGCTAAGTGTATCGTCACATCCCCACGAAGGAGAGACCAAAACAGAGGTTGGACGAAACATTCATCAGGTGGTCAGACATGACTCTGAGTGTTAATGTTGCTGCATCCCTGATGGATGTGTAAATTAGCCACTTTTTGCTTACATATTGGCCAAGGTGATAATATGTTATTGTTGTTTGACCTATGTTTTGGGTTTTGTGACAAGTGACCTCTTATGGTCTAGCAAACAATGACATAGGGTACATGTAACAACTTGATAGTGCCCCAAAAAAAACTTTAGGAGAAGATTTGGGGTGGATTTTAATCCCATCTTGTACCAAAAATAAACTTCTACTTTCTTCTAAAAGTGACTATGATCTTTTCCTGAATTTCAATCAAGTAGTTTTAGTTACCTAAACCTAACCAAACCTAACTGGCAGGTCAGACAATGCTCCTATGAAACACACATGGCTGGCTGTTTGAGGGTGACAGACTGGGTGGTTTAGGTTCGCTTTTAGTGACCAATGAAATTTCCTTTAGCACCATCCTCATTTCCATTTCCACTTAGAAAATTTGCTGAGGGAGTTTGTGGATGAACTTTGAGTTTGGACACCCTGTGACCTTTATACTTTATTACATTGTATTTCATCCTAAATGTTCTATACTCAAGTACCTGTGTCACTGTTTCAAGAATCTGAATAATATTTAATGGCATTTTCAGCCACCATCCACCCTGTCAGCCAGACAACTTTGATATGGCTGAAGATAGTAGTGTTCTCACTCTTATTAATCTTTTCTTTGATATATTTCACTGTGATACGAGGTGAAAGCTTCAGAGACCACTAGAGAAGATCCAGAGATAGAGATGAGTGGCGGCCCAATGGCCAGCTCTGATAAAGCCACAGGAGATTCAGCTGTGACACCAGCTCTCACCGCAAAACTGCCAGAGGACAGCCGCAGAGCGTGATTAAGTCCTGCCCATTTGTAACAGCAAAATCAATCCCACAGCAGCAACATTCTCCACACATGTGGCATGTCAGAAAACCTAACGATGTACTTTAAGTCTCAAAAAGGAAGCAGTGTTATTACTGATGAGCTGCACACTATGCAAGATTTGTCATATTTCAGTGATGAATAAAATCTGTGGCTGTCTTTTCTGCACAGTAGTGGACATAAAAGCATTGCTACCAAAATAAAGCAGCAACAATGAAAAACAAATAAATTTGACCTAGCTTTGGAACCACCTTGGAGGTTAATGCAAGTTGCAAAACCTCATACCTCATGCCATATCTAAATTGAGCCCCCCCCCCCCCCCCCCCCCCCAAAAAAAAGAGTGTCTGGCATGACAGTTGCTCATTTTATCAAGTTGTTAAAAATGGCAAGCTGTGGATAGCAAGACATGACTTTGCATCCTGAGCACATAGACACAGAAATATTTATGGCTTTGTGATTGCTTTATCTGACACAGTGATCCTCTGGAAAATTGTGTAGTGTGTTCCCAATATTATTCACGGGGGGCTCAAAGCATGTCACATGCAGTTTCTTTAGGGAAAACAGAAACAACTGCATTCATTTTGGAATTGTCCTTATTTATTATTGCTTATTTTATGGCGTAAACTTAACAGCTGATTAAACATACTTAACATTTTCTTACCAGCTTGATACTTTTGCAACTTTTTTGAGAACCGCTAAAGAACGTCATTTCGAATTCATGACTCATCATTACTCAGAAGCAATCCTGTGTCCTAGTTTGTATACTACTCATTTGCAACAGCAAATACATTTGAAGGAAATGTAATGCTGCCCGGATTACATTTTCTATTAACATAATCAACATTCTGTGTGCTCACAGCACAGTGGTTCTGGTTTAATATAGTCCATAGTGACATACAGCATGAGGCACAACGTCTTTACTAATATTTATGTAACTGAAACCATGATACCACCCTAATCGCCTCCCTATGACGTATGTCAATAAATGAAGCTCTTCCCTTACTTGAAATAAATCAGTAATTATGCTTTCCTGCTAAATGTAGTTATTATAACTGATGTTCAGGAACAAGACCACGTCTCTCTCTCTCACTAATCCAACCACACCTGTGCGTCACTCATTTCATCCACCTGTACCTTTCCAATCCAATCACCAGCACATACGTATATAAGCCTGTCTAACCTCTTCCTCTGTCGTTTCTCGGTTCTCACATCTCCCCCCCCCCAAAACCCTCTTTCTTTCCTCTTTCAATGGGCAGCATGGTGGCCCAGTTGACAGCACTGTGGCCTCACTGCGACAAGCTCCTGGGTCCAGATCTTGGTCCGCCCAGGCCTTTCTGTGTGGAGTTTGCCCATTCGTCCGGTGTTTGCGTGGGTCTCCCACCATCAAAGACACGCATGCTAAAATTCATAATTCCGCCAAAGTAATTCTTCCTTTTCTACCACAGGAACCACAGGGCGATCATAAAGCAAGACGCTTATAGAGACCCGCCCCCACCCTGAGCCTCGACCCCCGGGTTCCTAGCCGCTCCGGCCACCACGACCCAGATCCACCCTCTTCATCCCTACCTTCTCGACCCCTGCATCCTGTCATCCCAGAACCTTCTCTCTAACCAAATAAACTACATGTTATACCTTAATTGGTTAGTGAAATGTCTTTTGGTAAAACAAACTCATAGGCAAGGCAAGTTTATTTGTATAGCACATTTCAACAACAAGGTAATTCTAAGTGCTTTACATAAAACATAAAAGCAACAGGGAAATATGAAAAAAAAACATAGGGAAATTGAAAAAATACACATTAAATATAATAAAAGTTACAGTGCAGTGTACAATCAGGGTTAAAAGAGTTAAATGGAAAATAAAAACAGGCTGAGAGGTAGAGCAAATAATAGTACAAACACAAATTTCTAGAAGATAGGGTTGTTCTGTTTGGGGGTTAAGTTTGTTGTGAATTGGAGGTAACTTATTATATTATATTTTTATATTATATTTTTTATTTATTGTTTTTACTTAGGTCAGAAGGAAACATTATATCTTAAGCTAACTGAATTTTAATTATGATTTATAAAGGACTGTGGTCTAATAAGCAAATAATGAACAGCAATTGCTTTTTAATATCAACAATTTAACTAAATTTAGCCTGTGTTTTTGACTCATTACTTATGGTGTGAAAAGTAACACAATTGCTTTCCGACCCAGACTGAACTCACCACTTCACTTTTTTAGTGCAGTGGTTGTTGCATAAGCGTGGGATTTCCAACAGTATGACTCTCCGAGGAAACATGTGAGACATACATGTAGACACACACACTCGTGCAAACACACACACTCTTCTCACCCTGCTTGTGGGGAAGAAAAGACCACTAGCTCCCTCCAGTGGTTGTAAGGAGAGATGAAGACCCGGGAGGCAGGAGGCACATTTGGTTTTGTCCAGAAGACAACTGCAACCTTCAGCTGCATTTTCCTTCTCTGAAGACCAACGTGTTTAATTTGTTCATGAACTGTGCTCAGGAGGATTTTAACTCTGACATTTTCTGCGAACAAAAGGAAGGAAAACACAACTTGGGCAAAATACTGACAAATTCTATGGAACCTTTCTTCTCTTTAAGGCCTGACCACCCAAAAAAACCAAGCGCAACGTTCGTTTGAGACTGATTAGAGGGAGTCTCCAACATGTGACCGTACAGCAGGCAGACAGGGAAGGTTTTCTAAGAAGATGCTACAGGGAGGGAAGAAGAAGTTTTGGGAGAGTAGAGAATATGTCCTTGTCAGCCTGTCCTCACCAGAAAAACAGTCGATTATGCAGCAGCTTGTTACAAACCATACGTTTACATTTATTGTTAGGCTGCGACCTCTAGTGGTCTTATGACGAAGCAAAGTCAGGCGACGTAGTATAAAGAGGGACAAAGTCAAATAGAGGTGGTTGGAGTAGATGGATGGGTCAAAAACCACAGGACTTTCACTCTGGAGACCAAAGTTCAAGTCCTGTGTAAAAGTTGACTTATTTAAAGTTTTAAGTTAAATAACGTTAATTAGGTGACTTCATGTCACGAGTTAAGTCACCTGACTTACACAATGTGCTTTCTTTAAACCAAACCACAATCTTTTCCTAAATCTAACCAAACTACCACCTTTTCACAACATCAACCACTTATTTAACATTATGTGAATTAGGTCACGCGACTTGCATAACATGCTTAAGGTCCGGGATGCCTGTCGCTGGACTGGTACTTGCCAATACTGTTGTTTTGGGGAACAACAGTCATATACTGTATGTTGTTGGACTTTCCAACAATCGTATATGTCGTTTTGGGACAACTGATAATCTATTTTGTCGTTTAGGTGTGAGGACGTGTTGGTCCTTGGATGGTTTTCAACACAATCTACATCAAAATATGCACAAGGCCTAACACGTTTCACAAAGTAGATGTTAGATTCTGCTAAAGTTAAACACATACATCTAAAGGTGTGTGAGCCACAAACCAACATATCCACACAGATGCAGACAGTGATTAACAGGTATTTTATACTAAACTGATGAAGAAGATGTTTAAAATATACAGTACTAAAATGTTGGATTATTATATCTCTGTCTATAGCATTTCCAAACAGTGCCCTGGACACAGTGTCTCTTGGTAGTCTATTCATGGCATCTCCGTAAATGCATAATTCAAACTAGATATGCAGTGAACAATCAAGCTTGCATGTGCATGTATATGGAGATACCGAAGAGGGGTTATTACTGCATTGAATGCGTTTGTCCATCCATCCATCGTCAACCGCTTATCCTGCGTACAGGGTCGCGGGGGGCTGGAGCCAATCCCAGCTGACATTGGGTGAAAGGAGGGGTACACCCTGGACAGGTCGCCAGTCCATCGCAGGGCCACACATAGACAAACAGCCACTCACACTCACATTCACACCTAAGGACAGTTTTAGAGACACCAATTAACCTAGCCTGCATGTCTTTGGACGGTGGGAGGAAGCCGGATCACCCGGAGAGAACCGACGCAGACACGGGGAGAGCATGCAAACTCCACACAGAAAGGCCGGGGCGTGTGTGTACTACAAGTTTTGTAAAAAAAAAAAAAAAAAACTTCTTTATATGTTATTCATGAACACAGACTTGGTAAATAAATCATAATGTACATGAAGCATGTGACTTACATGTCACTTAAGCTTCCACTGTAGAGACGAAAAATTACAGCAGACAAAAACATCATCTTTTTTTGTAGATGGCATCTTGCCCTCACGCCCTCCTGTATTGTTTACTTGGAACCAAAAACACATCAGTACATGTTTGTTTATCATGAATGTTTGAAGAGTTTCTGGAATCCTGCCATTTACCTTGTTTTTATCACTCCTCCTCAAGATTAAATGCAAATTCACAGATAAATGTTTAGTGTCTCAGAAATGAAAAAAGGACATATATTAAATATAAACTGTCCTACATTTACACATGATTGCATCCTTAAAAAATAGGCTAAAAGGAAATATTACAAAGTAGTTTTTATTCTTTGGCTGAAGCTGCCACACACCACACTTGTGGTATTTGTTATTTTGTTTATCTGACACATGGACAGGAAGGTAAAAGCTGGGGACAGAAAAGGAAAAAGTAAAAGACAGAGGAAAAGTAAAAACAACAAAAGTTCTACATATATATCACATAAATAGCAGGTCGGGGAGTCACCATGAAAGGGGAAAAAAGAACAAAAGCAAAAAAAACAGTGCATGAAGAATCAGAAAGCATGTGATGCTGTGGTTTACTTAAATATGAAACACTGGAGAAGCAGGAGAATGTGACAGAAAGCTGGCTGCATCAAATCTCAGAGCTAGCTTAGAAAACGTGCATAGGTGAGACCACACTCTGAACTGGCCCTTCGCTAAACGATGATAAGCCTTTTTCTAGCCTGCAAAAACTGCAGGTCATTAAATGGCCACTTGAGGCTGGCTCCAAAAGCGAGTCCATCCCCACAAAAACTCCATGTTTGAAGGTCCAACTTTACAGTAGAAATAAACACGTTTACAGCCTGGTACAAAAACCGGTTTTGCTTTCTATACTTATTTCCACCTTCATGACAACTGTACAGGAGTGAATGTATATGACTAACCCGTTTAAATTATATTGTGACAGGTGGCCGCGACCCTGTACGCAGGATAAGCGGTTGACGGTGGATGGATGGATGTGAGAGGTGGGCTCCCTCACAGGTGGCTAGCCGCTAGGTGGTTTCAGCAACCAGGCTTCATTTGGCCTGCCTCAGCTCCACCTCTTTGCCCATTTTTGAATTAGCAATCATGTACCAACCAACAGTGGATTCCTAAAAAATTCATTGAATTCCTGCAATGAAAACCTGTCAGGCATGAAAATAGATTATCTTACTACTGACCATTTTATTTAGCTTTCTTTCTTTTGTAGTTTTAGTTATTAAAATACTTGCTGCCTGGGTAGCCTACAATCCAGTCTGAAGCTTAATACTGCATGCTCCCAAGTTACATCTGAGATATTATTTTATTTAAAAATATTATTTATTCTCAATTAAAGGGGCCATGATTATATTTGTAAAATTTGTTTCTTTAAATATTGATAACAAAGTGATAAACGCTAATTAGGTGAAAGAATGGGGACAAACAAGTTCCCTCTTGGCAATGTCTATAAAACAAATAAAAGGCACATTTGCAGTAACATTATAGGGAAAGACCTTAAAAGTAGATTTTCTATTCTAAAATAGAATATTCTTTCTTAAAAATGACCAGAAACAGAGGTCCATTGGAATGATAATCCACAGTTGGTTGTATGAATGTATGCATGTGTGTGTGTGTGTGTGTGTGTGTGTGTTTGTCTAAACACTCACATTAATGTGTACAAAGATGAAGGGTATGGCAAATCAGAGAATGCATCTGCCCGACGTCTGAATAACAAATAACGCCATTAGTGAGACGGGGGTGTTCTCTGCCAGGTCCTCCAAGATAAATGGCTGTGTCACTGCCTCACACACACACACAAACACACACACTAAGTAAAACTCAGGCATGTGTGTCATATCTGTGAATGGTGTGTAAAAGGCACCAATCAGACCTTCAAACTGGCCTGTTTACCATCTCTGTGTTCTGTCTGTGTACCTTCTACACATCGTTATTCTGGTCTTTTGAGGTTCTCTATTAGTCTTAAAGGGTTACCAGTTTGAATTTTATGACTGTGACTTTTACCTGGTAGACTGGTGAAAAAGGTGGGGATGGTTTATGTTAGCAGAAAGCAATATTCCGCTGCACTGTTTTGTGTAAGTCTCCTGTATCTGTCCACTTTTCTGTTAGAGTTTGATGGAGATATTTGAAGCAGTATGGTTTACAGAACAGTGCAATTCTTCCTTCTCTCCATTCCGGCCTTTAAATGATACCTTCCTAGAACCACTCCACTGTAAAATAAAGGGAACACTACTGTCCTCTTTCTGTGCAAAAATGTGCATGATAATGTCTGTGTTATAGACAAATTGTAACAGAGACATTCATTCGTTCCCAGACAATGAATCTTAATGACACTGGTGATCCACAGATATTTGTGGTTTACAGTGAAATTTCTTTACAACTGTCTAATGGATTTCTATGAAATTTGGTTCAGACCTTCATGCACCCCTCAGGATAAATTGTCCAAACTTTGTAAATCCCTGAACTTTTCATTTAGCACAATCGTCATGTCAAAATTTCAATTTGTCAGATATTTTGTCCAAACACCAGCTAGGCCTCAGCTGTACTTTGTATTTAGGGCTAATTTGCAAATGTTATCAAGCTAACCCACTAACACTGTGAACATTATACCTGCTAAACATCACCATTAGCATTTAATTGTGAGCATGCTGCTAGTGTTAGTAGTACGCTCAAAGCACCACTAAGCACCTAGGTACTGCCTCACAGAGCTGCTGGCATGGCTGTAGAGTGTTTTTACCAATCCAATGAGGCCACAAGCATGCATATGGCTATTGGCTACTACAATATTGTTTTTTATTTTATTTAAAAGGGACAGTGCACATTAATGAACATAAGGACAATGCCCAAATGTAAATGAGCCAGATTTAGCCATACAGACTAATTTTCATCTGGAGTCCCTGGCAGGTTGATGTTATAAGAATAAAACATTAAAACATGGCATACAGACAACATAACAAAAAAACAAAAAACATGCACTTAAAATCATAAGCAGACAACACAGAAGCATGGATAAAACATTAAAATACGAATTACATAAGCACAGACAAAATCAGACAAACACAAATAATATGACACGTAGAATACATCGACATGTGAGTACAGGAATAAATAAAAATTACCAAAGCATTACAGCACATTATGACTACATATTCGATTGTCCGGTAACCACTGTTTTATAGCTTATGAAAAGGTGGTAAGAGAAGAAATGTTTCTTAATTCTGTAGGTATCGTGTTCCAGATACGCGCTGCTCGGTAGGAAAAGGCGGACTGTCCGAAGGAACTTTTCCTATATGGTATTTTATAGGGGGACCTACACAAGAAGACATTGAATGCTACCAAGTGAGAAAGGAATGGGGTGGTATTGCATATAATTATGTGTCTCTTTTAATCAAAATTTACAAAAACCCTGACATTAAATTGATGAAATCTTATCATTGGTATCCAAGGATATTTCCTTATTAGTCTTTGAATTAGTATTAGTGTGCATGTTTAACAAGTACTTTATGACAACAATGTGAATTTGTTCCAAAGCAGAGTGTAACTTCTTTGACTTTTTTTTTTTTGCTTCACTACTTTATGACTTACCACATTTGTAAATTATTGTTTTTTTACCCTAAAGCGAGATCTTACAGGACGGAGGCAGCATGTTTTTTGGCCTTGTGAATCGTCTGGATTTCCATCTCATTTGAGATTAGCTGAGAAGAGCTGTTTTGGATTAGCTGAGCTCCTCTCTCTCCCTCTGACACTCTCAGATAAGAGAGCCCGCAGTCGCTGAAACACACTAGTCGAGGAAAATGCCCTTTTTCTACACGGTTAAGACTGCTCTGCTTCTCTCTTGTTGCCCAATGCTAACTCTTTGTGAAAAGGATTATTTCAACAGACTATGGAGAGCCGTTATTACGCTGTCAAGTGAATGGTGACTGTTTTGAGTATCACACAAGGGTTAGATCAATATACAAGTCAGACATTTTCCACATACTTTTGTCCACCTTAGTTATACTGGAGGGTACAGATAGTTAGTAGGCTTTAATCATTAGTATATTGTAATCAGTTGTCTTGACCAATAGAATCCTTCTAACATGGTGTCAGAGGAATGTACTCATCAGTCTGTGAACTCAGTAGTGATTTTATATTTATAGGAACAGTGCATCATTTTGGGGAATATGCTATGCTGTCCTAACTTAAGTCCAATGTTACTACTATAGTGACATTTCAAGGTAGATTTCGAGCTGATTTCATCTCCGTGTCCAACACAGAGATAGCATGTGTTTAGCCTAAACCACCTAATTAAGGATTTTAATTATTGTGTTCGTGGTTAAATAGCAAAACAACTGTAATGCCAACTGCTTGTAGGCGAACACAAACACCGGATTTCCAGTGCTGAAGACTTTTACTAAACCACCTTATTTTTGCTGTGCTCTATGAACCTCACATTGCTTTCTACATTGGCACTCAGCCTGCCATTGAGTGTAAATCACTGATGCAGAATCGCGCCGTATAAAGCATAACTCTTAGAAGGCTGGCATGAAAGGATGCCTCTCTCGGTATATTTCCAATTTCCTTCTTAAATCAAACTACAAGAAGATCGGTACTCAGTGGCAGGGCGTCTTTCTCAACAGCTTGTAAATGTCAGGAGCAAAGCAGCTGTCAGTCACTTCTACTGACACTTTAACAGCAATCATCTTTTGCCAGAGGCAATTATTAATGCATGAGGATAAAGTCACCTGATAGGACTGCAAACAGGCAAGACAACAGAGTGTGTGTCTGCATTAGGCAAAAGATGGTTGATATAGAAAAGGCTTGCAAAGCAGAAAAGAAATGGGCCGCACAGACTGTTCTAACAACTCTTGGGTTTCCTCCCAGACTTCAAAGACAGTATGTTTAGGTAAAGTGGAAGCTATACTGCAGGTGTAGGTGTGAATGTGTCCAATTGTTCATACAGTGTGTAGTTTACATTTGTTCTGCATAGACCTTGTAATGAGTTACTTCCCACCCCTGGAAACTGACTATTTTGTGCAATAAATCTTTTAACTTTCTATTTCATAAGAGAAGTTGGGACCTTTTTGAAAAGAAGTCAGTACAATGAATGATTGAGTTGTCGTTGAGAGTATACACGTAACGATTGCCGAGCACCGATCGTTTGCTGATTTGCCCTGATAACAGCCCCGACAGTCGGTGAGCTGGCAAATTGGGCTTAAAATCATGAAAAGTACGCTCAGATAACTTAACTCATGATTTGGCACTGTATAAATAAAATTAAATTAACATTGTTAACATTAATATGTTACAGCCACGTACACCTATTAGCCATAATAAAATGACCATTTACCTAATATTGTGTAGGTCCCCCTTTTGCTGCCAAAACAGACCTGACCTGTAGAGGCATGGACTCCACTAGACCTCCGAAGATGTGCTGTGGTATCTGGCACCAAGACGTTAGCAGCATATCCCTTAAGTCCTGTAAATTGCGAGGTGGGGCCTCCATGGATCTGACTTGTTTGTCCAGCACATCCCACAGATGCTCAATTGGATTGAGATCTGTGTGCAGTTTTGGAGATGCTCTGTCCCAGTCTAGCCATCACAATTTGGCCCTTGTCAATATCGCTCAAATCCTTATGCTTGCCCATTTTTCCTACTTCTAACACATCAACATCACTTCCTGCCTAATATATCCCACTTCACCTTTCAGTGGTCATAATGTTATGGCTGATCGGTGTATTTCAGAAGCTTGTTATAGTTGTTGAAATTCTCTTTACATCCCGACAGCAATCGATAAATCAAATACGCTGGAGGAAAATCTGGTAGGAGAATCTGGTATGTGTGGCTGTCATGGGCCTGTAATAAGGCAAGCCAATCATTTCATTGGGCCTGAATGAAATGATTGGATTGGCTCTTGATGTAGGCTACTGAAGTTTTTCTGACCTTGACAAAAATGAAATTCTCTGGAAAACACTGTATATATTTTGTCTGTGATGTCCATTGCAGTGCACTGTGTTTCATAAAATCCCAACAAATTGTAATTGAATAACTGACCTTTCAAAACACAGAAGCAAAGCAGTTGTATAGTAGTATATTGTAAAATGTATTCAATGATACATAAAATTGAAAGGAAAGCACCCAACCTTAGATACAAAAGAAGTGTGCAAAACTAAAAATGGAGGTCAGAGACAATTAACATGACACAGTCTCTAAAAAGTTTGATTGTGTTGAGTGAAGATTTAGCAGCCTAAGAATCTAAGATGGTCAAAACACTCTACTTCTTCTGTTCAAGGATGTGCACAAGAGCAGGCTAAAGTTGCCTGAGCAACAGACCATTTTGCCACAGTTGTGCAAGGGGGGGTAGCAAGAACACAAGGGAAGGTTCAGGTACAGTGCAGGCAGCCTTGAAGTTGTGAAATCGTTGGAGGTGGAATCAGGTACCCAACAATCCAACTCAGGAAGAGGAACTTGTCTGCAGACTAGCTGACTCAGGAGCTGGGGCTGGCACGAGTTTAGCAAGCTGGAGACCGTCTGCCTGTGAGCAGTCTGGAAGAAACGTGAGCCAAATTGACTGGAGTGAAGCCTGGTTGCTAGCAGACTGGGAAACTGGCTGGAAGCTAGCAGGCTGGAGGATAGCAGGCTGGAGGATAGCAGGCTAGAAGCTAGCTGGCTGGGAAGTAGGCTGAGAGTCAGGGGTGTTAAGTAAGTATTTTGCCCATCCAGGTAACAAACTCTTCAGCCAAGGCTTAGAGGACACCTCTATGCATGGCATAGTAAGAAATGCTTGTCTGGACTCATTAGAAGGGCATTCTTCCAAGTCATAAATCAGGTCACAAGTTCAATTCTAAGTGTGTCTATGTCCCAGATGGCCAGTTCATACAGTCATGGTTGTGCAAGTTGGGTAGAAGGAACAGAATGCAGACACCAGAACCGGAGCAATCGCCGTTCAAAGATGTAATGTCAAAATACAAAAAAGGCTTACAGGTGAGCCAAGCAGAGGTCAAAACAGGGAAGCCGTCCAGACAGGCAAACAAATTCAATAGGGAGCAGGCAAAATACAAAATACAGGCAAGGTCCAGAAAAAAGAAAGAATAAAACTAGAGAACAAAACACAAGGAGGGCAGGATGTTTGACACATTGGAACACACAGACTAAATACACTAGTTAGGGGAGGGTAACTAGACACAGGCAGTGTTGGGCAGTAACGCATTGCTAAGACTGTAATATTACTTTTCCCAGTCAGAAGTAGTGTAAGGGACTACTATTTACAGTTACTAATCCAAGTAATCCAAGTGATGTGAATGAATTAGTTAGTCAGCTGTTAGCCAAAAAGCTAAAGGAAGAACAGAGAACAAGGGAGAGAGGCGTATTATTGTGTCATCTAAGATGCAAAGAACATTGTTGTCTGTGTAAAATTTGTGCAACCAGCAAAAACCTTTCAACTGCAAACAATTCTACATCTAATTTATATAAGGACCTGCTAAAGCAGCACAGCAATGTGAAACTTGTAGATAGAAACCCCGGTTGCTGCAGCCAGCGATGCTTGGACTTGTCGGGAGAGAGTGGCGTTAAGCAAAATTTTGTGATTTGTAAAAATACTGAACACTACTTTTATAAATGTGCAGAAAAACAATTGTTCAAAAGTCAGGATTTACTTGGTAAAATGTTGTCTACAATGGAGTTGTTATATGTTTTTAAGGATGGTTTAAAGTTTTAAGTTGTATTATGGTTTAAATACAACACAACGCGACTGGACTTCCTCACTAACAGACCCCAGTCAGTTCAGATCGGTGGACTCACCTCCTTCACTCTAGTGCTCAACACCGGAGCCCCTCCAGGGCTGTGTGCTCAGCCCGCTCCTGTTCACGCTGCACACCCACGACTGAATCCCTCGACATGGAGAGAACTCTGTTGGGAAGTTTGTGAACGACACCACCACCATCATCAGCCGGATTTCAAGCAACGATGAGACTTTATATCGGGAGGAAAACCAAGGAGCTGATCATTGATTTTTGGGAAGAAGGAGATAAAGACACACAATCCTGTCTACATCAGTGGAGCTGAGGTGGAGCAGGTGAGCAGTTTCAGGTTCCTGGGAATCAGCATCACAGAGAACCTGACATGTCCATCTCACATCTCCACGCTGGTGAAGAAAGCTCAGAAATGACAGCTTAAAAAGGCCAAATTCCCACGCCAAGTTCAGTCAGCTTTTACAGAGGAGTAATAGAAAGCATCCTGACTGGAAACATCACTAACTGGCATGGGATGTGCACGGCCCAGGACCGGAGGGCTCTGCAGCGGGTGATTAAAACTGCTCAGAAGATCATTGGTACCCATCTCCCGAGCATCAGTGATGTCAAAGGATTTAAAGGACAGTACCCACCCAGCCACAGCCTGTTCACCCTGCTGCCTTCTGGGAAGAGATATAGAAGTTTCTGCTGCCGCACCACCAGACTGCAGAGCAGCTTTTCCCCCCAAGCTATCAGACTCTTAAACTCTAATTCATCCTCAGCACTGCTCTACTGATCATTGAATATTGTAAATTTCTTATACAATATATATATTTCATTTCTAAAATGAGCTGCTGAACAGGTTTTCCGTCACTTTTATACATATTTTAATTTTTGCTGTGGCTGCATATATATGAGTAGCCCATTATTGCTAAAGTTAGACCAGTTTTTTTACTTAGTTATTGTTACTTTAATAGGCATGCCTCCTCAGGTCACAGGACACAGGAGGAGTAGAGGGACCTGGATGCAGACATAACGGCGCATTTGACAAGAAATCGTGATCTCAACAGCGGAGTTGGTCCTTTGTGTGCGTTTTTGCATGCTCATGTGCGTACTGCACTTGTGGAAGAAAATGAAAAAGACGAGAAGGAGACCAGGTATCACTGATTCACTGATTCAAACAAACAAAACTTTATTAACTGACTTTGAGGCTGGATCATATTTTGCTGTTTTGCAGTTAGCTGTTACTGTAAAGCTATCTGTCCATCAGAAAATCACAAAGAGGAAGAGCAGCCAGAGAACATCACAGGGAAAACCAAAAAATATTTTCTCCGTAAAATTAGTCGTGTTTTTCTGCCTTCTAGCCTTTTCTGCCACAAGGAGACTAGTTGTGGAATTGATTATCAATGAATGCTATAACTAAAGTGTTGCCCTAAGAAGAAAAATCTCCACATTTGCATCACGTCCATGAAAATTCAACTGACTACAGTGTTCAGTTGTACTTGCTATTTTAAATAGTAGTTTTGCCATGCAACCAGGCTCCAGACCAGAGGGTGAGGGAGAGCATGCTGAGCATCAGTAGAAACATCACTTTTTTTCCAGGTTAGAGCAACAGCCACTCAAAAGGCCTGTGCACATCCCTGCTTCTGTTTGTTTCATGACTGCCCTTAAACAATGAGAGCATAGCATGGAAATGGCAACTTACTGAAAGAAATAATAATGCAAAGAATGGCTGACCAAACATAGAAAATCACTGATGACTTTTCCAAGAAAGAATTTCTGTCATCACTTCTGTCCAATAGTCACTGTCCCTGTAAGTGTTTAAATGCAGATTCTATAGATCAATGTATTGGTTCACACTTTTACTTCAGTACTTCCACTTATAATTTTTTTGTGTTTTATTTTTGCATTCATCATTCTTGCCCATGTCACGAGGCTAAATTGCAAACACCGCCTTACAATTGGTACATAATTGCATCCCTGCTCTGCCACTTTTCATTCTCAGCTCCGCTTGATCCTTTACCTGTGTCATTAGATGTGGAGAGCTCAGGGCACAATGGCCAGGCTTTGGAAAAGCACAGGGGAGTATGTAATTACACTCGGCTTTGATTACGTCTCGTTTGGAGCGGCCTGTTCAATAGCCATTACATGGAACCACTCTTAGGGCCACTGTTTAATGGCCCACTGGCCCAGTTTTCATTTCCACCCCATCCTCCTGCAGCTGTTAAGCTCACAAAAGAATGGGCTTCAACATGCCGCTGCTCAGGTCCTTTCTCTAACCAGTACTGATCGATCGATCACACTGCCTGTACCGAATGAAATGATTGGCCCTGTTTATTACAGTCTGACAGCCAAAGATACCAGATTTGTTTGCATTTAATTTATTGATTGTTGTCGGAGAATTTCAGAGAAGAGAGAATTTCAACAAACAAATGCTTCTGATATAAATTGCCTACCCAAACTTTTACAGAAGAATTTGGTTTCTGTCTGACTAGTGTTTACATAAAGGTCAATTTCGGAATCAGGTGAAACCAATGGACTTCTTGCCGTCTGAGCCAGGGACAGTAGGTCTGCCCCAATATTCGACTAAACCGTTGATATGAGTCTTAATCAACCAACTTCATTAGTCGGGTATAGTCGGGACAAAAGTATCAGGGCGTTGTTGCAACATGGACCTTTTCTCTTGTAACACAGAAGTCACTCACCAGCGTGCAAAGAGATGGAGGCCAGTTTAAGGACAGGGAATACGGACGTCAAGTTTGTAGTTCATCTGTAAGTAACCTTATACATCGTCTGTCGTGTTGATAAGTCCTCAAGTATGTGTTCTTGCAAAGTTGGAAGTTATTTATTGCTGTGTTTTGAACAATGAGAGTTGTATGATGTTATATTGTGTTGAAATAAATGAACTGGCTTTGTGCTCCTTGTAAAATGTAGATATCAAAGCCTCTTTATTAAAGATTTGCATTTCTGTGATGTAGCACAGTGTTTCTAATCAGGGGATCACCAGAGTCACTAGGATTAATTATGACGGAACCACTAATGTCTGTATAAACTTTTGTGCAAATCTATCTTTTAGATATTGAGATATTTTTTTATCTTTTATTTTAGGGCGGCGCGGTGGTGCAGTGGTTAGCACTGATGCCTCACAGCAAGAAGGTTGTGGAGTTTGCATGTTCTCCCTGTGGGTTCTCTCTGGGTGCTCTGGCTTCCCCCCACCATCCAAAGACATGCAGGCTAGGTTAATTGGTGTCTCCAAAATTGTCCTTAGTTGGTTGGTTGTCTGTCTATGTGTGGCCCTGCAGTGGACTGGGGACCTGTCCAGGGTGTACCCCGCCTTTTGCCCGATGTAAGCTGGGATTGGCTCCAGCCCCCCGCGACCGTGTACGCAGGATATGTGATTGACTGGATGGATGGATATTTTTTTGAATAAATAAAAACCTTAACCTGGTTGTGGCACCAAAGTCAGTAGGCTTTATCCCCTGGGACCATGAATATCTGTTACGCATGTCATGGAAATCCATATAATAGTTTATGAAATAAATATCAGACTGGACCAAAGTGGTGGACCAACTGACAAAAAGGCGGACATTGTCATCCCTAAAAGCGTGTCAACAGCATGGCTAAATGGCTGAATTCAAAAGGCATTGACTACATGGTTGTTGTTCTAAATTACTGTTGTGATTAGAATTGTTCTGAAAATACTCAACAGTAGTTTGGAGTATACTGTTACATTTTACTAGTTTTAGTCTGTAAATATGTCAAATCTGCACATTGTGTCACATTCCTTGATTCAGGAAGTGTTGAAAAGTAACAAAGTACATTTATAAAAAACTATATAAAAGTATAGTTTAGAGGTATTTGTACTTCACTTGAGTATTTCCATTCCAGATTAATTTACTACATTTATCTGTCAGCTGTAAAGGTTGTGGCTGCAGCTCAGGAGGTACAGTGGGTCTCTCGCTAATCAGAATTGATCCCCGGCTCCAGTCTGCAAGTCAAAGTGTGCTTGGGCGTGATACTGAACCATAAATTGCACTGATTGTGTGTCTATGATTAGCGTCTGTTTCTGATGAGCAGTTTGCACCTTGCCATCAATGTATGATTGTGTGTGAATGGAGTGAATGTGACATATAGCGTAAAGTGCTTTGAGTGGTCAGAGGACTAGAAAGGCACTTATAAAGCACAGTCCATTTACCATATTTAAAATGAAGGTTTTACACTAAAACCACAGAATGGAAGTACTTATTCATATTTTACGTAATTAAATCTAGTTCCACCTAGATCAGCTACAGACAAATGCATCAGCGTCATATTTAAATGCGTCTTTGGTGCATTTACAGACGTGGTAAAGAATCCAAACCACATTTTAATGCCAGGTGTAAATGGGCTAATAGATCTGCAGCTCTTTAAATGTCCATGACACAGACCGAGAGAGACAGACACCTCCACATACTTGTGGGTCGTAAGTGATGATTGAGAGGGATTATTTTTGTATGAGTCTATACATTGTGATGTAGAACTTTTATTTGAAATAAAACATTTGTGTTGGTACATTTCTTAGGTGTGGTAGGTGAACACCAGCATAAAGATGAGGAACGCAGAGAGAAGCCAGAAGGCCGTCATCAGACCCATCGTGACCCTATCATCGGGACAACCTCATTGGTCTGCGCCTTTCAAAACTCTTTCAAATCCGTTTTGAAAATGTCATGATGTCGGTTGATCAGTTGGAAACCACATTCTCCTGTGTTAAAGTATCACATTTTGTTCACCCATCCATCCGCCCCGACCTACTCCCTGAGGACTGAGGATTGTATCGCTTTATAACCACCTGACTTCCTTCTTAGTTCTAATCATAATTACTCCTACCATTGTGTTGTCACTTGAACATAAACATATGTTGTTTTAGGGCACTTGCTGATGATGAATCACTGATGCTGTTGTTTTTCTTGCTAGGAGCCGAGGTGGAAAGTAACGCATTACAATTACTCACGTTACTTTAATTGAGTAGTTTATTTGTGTACTTGTACTTTTTGAAGTATTTTTATTTTTTTTTTATCTTTAATTTTACTTTTACTTAAGTATGTTTTGTTGAAAGTATTTTGCTTCGCTACATTTTCAATCACAGCCATTACTGAGTAAAAAAGTGTAAGGAAACACTCACGACCACTTTGGCTTCAAGAACAGAGAACAACAGCTTCAGCAAGCTATAAAAAAAAATGCTGTATTAAGTTACTGCTATTGCAAACCGAACATTTCCTGCTGCTCTAACTTCACATTAACAGCACTTAACTGGCGAAACATGAGTTGACTTTTATTTTGAAGGACTCCCAGGAAATGCAATCTGTTTGTGAGATTAGCGCTGACTGCTCTCATTCATTAAAAATGCGTACCTATACAACAAGACAATGTCAATAGTTTTCTGAGAGCAGAACAGTTTGAAATATGGCAGTGAGTAATGCAACAGTCAGGAGCAGACACAGTGAGCTGTTGGATAAAGAGCTGCAGGCGACAGGCTGCACACCTCCACCTTCTCAGCCAGGTAACCATCTCCTTTCACTTTCACTGCTTGCAGACTCATGTTGTGTGCAGCATAAAGTCAGATCATGACTGCAAACATAATTATGGAAAATACCAGTAACTGCTGACAATAGTTTGTTTAGCTGCCCCAGACGTCTGTACCCTGTGGTATTAAAAGGCATCTGCTGTTACCATAGTAACTACAGGTGTCTCATGCACAAAAACAGAGCAGCTGAAAAACAGAGTAAACCGGCTGATTAATATATCATGCCAGTCAGAGTTACATTAAGGCTACAATTACAGGTTTTAACCATCACATCTCAGTGAACTCCTTGGCTGCGGTCTGAGAGCATTTTCTAGTTAAGTAGGCCTGTGTAGATTTATCCCTAAGGATCATTATGGCCTAGCATGTTTTTTAGGAGTCTGTTCAAACTTAATAAGTTAATAAAAACGTTCATTTTGTGAAAGTTGAAAATATTAAACAATAATATGTCAATTAAAAATGTTAGCCACAAATATAGGTGCATGAAAATTTTCGTTGGCTTTAACAACCTGCTGGTAACTATTTATTTATTATACTAACACTTATGAAATTCCATTAAAATTACCACTTGTTTGAATGTAAATAGCCTAGTGATATGACTTCATAAACAGTCCAGTGTTTCCCATTTTCCTGGTCCAGTGCGGCCCGCTATAGTCTAATAATAATAATGAAGCGAAAACATTCTCAGAACTTCTCATTTTAACATAAAAGGTTACGTTGTTTTGCGCCATTGATTTGGCAAAGTAACAAACTAAAATCGAAAGCACGATATGGCTTTGTTCCCTTATTAAATCGCAAAAGACTGCAATTTAATATAACAAGTAGGCCTCTAAAAGTATAAATAAGATATTAAATCAATATAAATATGTTATTTTTGGAGGTTAAAAAAGTAACATACATTTTAAATGAGCTACTTTTTACTTGAATAGATTTTTATACAAGTAATTTTACTTGTCCTTAAGTAAAAGTTCATCAAAGTAACAGTACTTTTACTTAAGTAGAATATTTCTGTACTCTATATTCCACCTCTGGCTAGAAGAGTCTTGTTAAAGTGTAGTGAAGTGATTTTAAACTCACATCAGCTGCCTGACAGCAGCAGCACAAGCCTCCCAGCTCCAAACCTTCTGCTCTTCAGGGACGACATGATCTGCAGGCATGTCAGCGTGGCTGCTGTTGAACAATGTGAGCGCCATCCGTTGTGAGTTTTGGGAAGGTGTTATCTTGTAGAGAATACGTCACGTCACTTCTGACAAACTTTACCCCACTCTCCCTTATGTTCTGAAATCTACAGTATAACCGTGTGTATTAGATTGTACTCTGCATGGAATTATGCTCTTTAAATATCGGCGTCGGCCATTGAAAAACCCATCAGTCGAACACTGCTAATTATGTAGATGAGGAGCATGGTCTGGAGGTGGACACTAAACCGACCAGAAAACCAGCCAGCATTGGCTTAGATGAAGCAGAGAAAGCGCCAGCGCATCACCTAGAACTAGACTGTTGGGGTGCCAGCTCAGCCATTTCTTCAGATCTTCTTGAACAAGCCTCCTGTCGCCACTGCAGGGCTGATCATAAAGGTGGCAGCCAGTCAGGGTGGCAGAATCATCCAACACAGGTAGGATGTGTTATTTACACGGACTTGTCTGTGTCAAAAATCCATCCATCCATGTTTTTTACACACAAAGTTTTTATTGAATGTAATTACAGCAGGGGCGTAGGAGCGATTTTGAACCTGGGGACCTGGGGGGGGGGGGCGCTAACTTAAACGCTAATTTCTAATGACTTTTGGAAACGGAATGTACTTATTAGTGTGCCTGAAAGAGTATATTTGCAGTGACAGAAGATGGAGAATACACTGGGGAGGGGAGATTAGGAAAACTAGGGTGCACAGTCAGAGAGCCACCATACAACTACGACAAAACCGACTACATACCATAAAAACAATGGAACAGCTGCAAGTTAATGTAGCTAGCCACAGTACAAATGTATTCAGTTCTGCTAATGTTACACTTGTGAGCTGTCTGTGATATTTCCTGTGTCTCACTTGGCCCTGACTCTCCCTGCAATAAATGTTTGTGAAAACAGAACTGTCTTCAGTGCAAACTCTGATGACATGACATTGGACTAACAAAGTGTTTTTACCAGGCGAGTTTTAGAATTTACAATGACTAGTAGCTATCCATACAACTTACAAGTTCGTTCTCCTCAGTTTTTTCTACTCCTACTCCTGTGACCTCTGTCCTCTTCCTCTTGAAATATTGTAGGAAACTTGTTTATGGTTTTTATTCTTGAGAATTTTATGCAAGTAGAGTAGATAACTATATGAGCCATTTAAATACATTTTCAAAACTAGAAAATCCTCTCTAACTCTCCTAAAGTAAAACACATTTAATAATATATTTCATCTGCTGTGCATCAGGTTAGAAACAGCTGTGCAACATGGACATTTCTAGGGAATACAAGTTGCTTTGCTCATTGATTAACTGTAATTTAGCTATTTCTGTCTAATACAATTATTTTCCTTTTTAA
This sequence comes from Micropterus dolomieu, assembly GCF_021292245.1. NCBI lineage: Eukaryota > Metazoa > Chordata > Actinopteri > Centrarchiformes > Centrarchidae > Micropterus > Micropterus dolomieu. The sequence goes on along the minus strand of NC_060152.1, from coordinate 31,899,060 downwards.
ATTGACATGAAGGTATTGATAAGATCACTTTAAAATATCACACTTGCTGCCTAGCCACAATTTTTGGCAATCTCTTTTATTATGGACAAGTAGCCTGGCAAACCGCTTGCTTTGCAGTAGCCAAAATAATCTGATTATTCCTAAAGCATCTAAATAATGTTTACAACGCAAAGAATTATTGTCTCTCTCTCTCTGTGCATCTCAAAAATGAGTGTTTCCTGAATAAATAAACATATGGTAGTTCCTGAGTGTTAGGCAAGATTAGTTTCATTCTGTTTATGGACTCACTGTCGGACATCGCTCTAAAACAAGTAGTAGCCCAACCAATGTGAAAGAAACAGTGTAATGTCCATCAAAAGAAAGTGATGCTCTTTTCAACAACTGGATAGTGTTAATACATCAGAATCAATCCAGTGATCATCAGACTTAGATGTTACGGTGTGTAGTCCTCATTTGCTCTGCAGAGACTAAATATGCTTTTAATACGCCGTTGATGGAAAGTGAAAGTATTTCACTTGCCGGCTTGATAAAGAGCTTTACAACAGGCCGCCAGTGCCATGGTGTGTGCTCACTGGATTTCGGTTGTATTAGTAGAACAATAAAGCCTTAAACTGAAGAGACGTTTGCCTGATTTTCTAAACGTTTGCATCTGCCCAGCTCATTCATATCTGTGATAAGCGCCCGTCTCTTTGTACCACAAAGGAGACCAGAGCTCTCCTGCGCGCACACAGACTGGATGGCAGTTTATTTCAGTGAAGCCTAATGCAGATGACAGACTGGTTAAATTGTGAATGTATGAATGGAAAATGTAGCGAAATAAAAAGTAGATTACTGGCCCATAGAAAATACTGGAGTACACTGCAAAAACTAAAATCTTAAAAATATTCTTTTTTTGTCTGACAAGATATTTCTTCTTACCAGGCGGCTTTTATGTTTCAAGTTTTTTTGGTCTTAAATAGCAAGTGAAATGTATTTGTTTTGTTGGCAGATAATTGTGCTTATTTTAAGTAATATTTCCCCCATTTTAATGCGATTTTTTTCTTGTTTTTGAGAGCTCAGTTTTTGCAGTATAAAGAGTAAAAGTAGGCTACAGTTATAAAAAAGGAACATGAAAAGGTGCCAATGACTTATTTTATTTATTTATTTTGCAAATTTGCATTCCTTGTAACAAGTTAGGCTAGGGCTGGACTGGGACAAAAAATCAGCCCTGGCATTTTTGGGACAAAAAATTGGCCCGGGCATTTTTGGCAGGTGGTTTTCCATTTAGTTTGGTTTTCTTTGGTTGGACTGTTGCGTTGTGGTATTTGTCTTGTTTGCATGCTACAACACCTTCACACATACACTCATGCAACCATCATCCTGCACAGAAACTACTGAAACCACAGACTACATACCTCATACTTTAATGTTAGTTTGAAGTACTTCTTAATTTGGTTAATTTTGGTTTAAATAAACATTTTGTTAAACTCTTACCATGGTGTGTCTCCCTTTTGTTGTGGCCTTTTGAGCCAGGTCATAACAATGATGGTCCAGTGGATAGCACTGTTTGCATATTCTCCCCGTATCTGTGTGGGTTTCCTCCAGGTGCTCCCCCCCATCAAAAAACATGTTAGATACTCCAGTCAGCACCATTGACTAGTCACTGATATATACATCTGGAGTTGGTCCCTGGGCGCTGCACAGTGGCTGAGTGGGAATGAATTTCACAACGTGTATGTGACAATAAAGGTATCTTCTTCTTCCTCCCCCAGAAGATTTTAAGCATGAAACACTTAATTTCCTGCATTCTGGAGACATTTTCACCAATTTATGGTGGATTGGTTTTCCATTGTGAAAAAGTTGTGCACTGCAAAAACTGAGCTCTCAAAAACAAGAAAAAAAGCATTAAAATGGGGGAAATATTACTTAAAATAAGCAAAATTATCTGCCAACAGAACAAGAATATTTCACTTGCTACTTATGGCCAAAAAAACTTGAAACAAGTGAAATACTCTAACATAAAAGCCGCCTGGTAAGAAGAAATATCTTGTCAGACAAAAAGCAAGTATATTTTGCCTTAAGATAATTAATCTTACTAAGATTTTAGTTTTTGCAGTGCACCTGTACCTGCTTCCAGGTACTTTTTTTCATATCACTCCGTCGAGGTTCCACGCGAGCCGAAGCGATACTTAAATGTGACGTGAAAACACTGCAGACTACTGATTGGTCAGAGAGAATCGTCACCATTCGCTGCGTCATCATTACGCGCACCTGACAGAGGCCAGCAACAGAAAGTTTTATATTTTACAATTTTCATATGTTATTTCATCACTAAATCTACTTCTGAGAAGTTTTGCTAGTAAGAGATGTGATTGGACCAGCCCTTTGTCGGTAGGCTATAGAAAATTACCCAATGGGCCGCTGTCCATGCTTCATGGGCCGATTTGTTAAAAACAGTTATGATAAATAACCGGGCCCCAGTATGCCAGATTTCCAGTCCAGCCCTGGCTACTACCCACGCTGCTGCAGGGGTCCTCACTACTGTCTTCAGGTAGGCTATAAGTATCAGCAGCACAAAAGAAAAGTCTGTAATATTGAGGCACTTTGCTGCACCTGTCTGAGCAACCTCTTTTTATTCTCCCTTAACTTTTCAGCTCCGAAATCGCCAGAGAAAAGTGAGGGGGACAAATTATAGGCTGTATTCAAAACCGCCTACTACATACTGCTGGCGACCGCAGTACGCCCTTGAGGGAGACTTGAAGAAAGACTTCCGTCTTTCAAGGCAGACAGTGAATGCCTTGGTTGAATCTTTAGGGTACGCAAAGGACCATGGATGGGGAAGAGACCTGGAGGTTGGCCTTTATTTATATTGACTGGCCAGTGCCACCTCCTATCACGTGGTATCAGAGGCATTTGATGTCCCAACCACCACAGTCCATGATGTTGTCCATCAGGTCGCTGTCAGCATCATGGCCATCTTAAAGAGGGCGGTCCATTTTCCCGATGCAAATGAGCTGGAGGTAATAGGAGAAGGCTTTGCCCACCTGGCTGGCTCCCGTGCTTTCCGTCAAGTGGCGGGCAGCATTGATGGAACTCAAATCAGGATCAAGCCACCTGCAGCACACAAGGAAGACTACCTGAAGAGGTAACCTGTATTCAAATAACCAATTCACACAGATTAAATGGCATGCTTTAATCCCGGTCAGTGTCAACGCGTAGTGACTACATTTTTATTCCTTAACAGGAAGCTGACGGGGGGCAGACGGGGGGCAGAGCGGCTGAATGATCTGCTCCCCATTGTAGAGAGACGAGCAGGGGGGACAGACAGGTGTAAATGGCGGGGAAGAGGACCAGCCACACCAGCATGACCAAATGCCAGGGGACAATTTACGCAGCAGACTGGCTGCAGAGGTTTCAGCTCCAGGTGTTGCCATCCCAGCGCTGCAGGAGCATGACTGTTAAATTCTGCACTGCATTTTTGTGCATTGTTTGTGTTCCTGCAATAACTGTTTCTGTTTAATTGGTAATAAGTTCTAGTTCTCGTTGTCTTTCTATTTAGCAAGTTCAGGATCACCTGGTTTCTGTAATCACTTCCATATTTAATGACAATATAAAATGACTGTACACATCCTCTCATTTAGAGGTAGCCCAATAACTTGATCCAAAAACTACTTCAGATTATGTTCTACTATAGAGTATATCTTGTATAAACCTTGATCGTCATAATTCAAACCAGTTAACCATTGCAGCTGTACTGGCAGATTTTATGAATGTTATATATGCTTTGTAGGTTAACATAACATGTTGTTTATGTGACAATACCAACGGCACTGAGGGGAAAATAGCACTGTAAATAAAAGAGCAGAAACCAAAATTAACTTCAAATGATCTTATTTATTAAACATTTTTTCCATGAGTAACATAAAATCCCTCTTTCTCCTCTCCTCCCTTTCTGCATTTTCATTTTCTCTCCTCTCCAACCACTCTCTCCACTCTCTCTCCCTCTTCTCCTCTCTGTCCAGACGCTCTCTCTCCCTCTTCTCCTCTCTGTCCGGATGCTCTCTCTCCCTCTTCCTCTTTCTCTCCAGCTGCTCCCTCTCCTTCCTCTTCTCTCTCTGTCTTCTTTCTTCTCTCTCCAGACAAATCTTCTCTCTCTCTTTATCCCTCTCTGTTACTTCCTTTCGGATCTGCACACACTCTGGCTGTCTCTTTCTCTTTGTGCTGGTTTCAGCATCAGATTGGGGTTCCCTGGGTGAGGGAGGAGAGACGACCACCACATCCCGGTTGGACGAGACAATGACGACCGGAGGCGTAATGATGGGCAACCGGCCCAGTGCCTCATCCATTAGTTTGTACCACTTCCAGGATGCGACGGTGGCCTCTCCTCCCTCCGTGCTGACACGTGTTCTAGGTGCCTTCAACTCCTGTACAATACACATCCCAGGCATGACAACTGCACTATTGCTCTTATGGTTTCTGTAGCTCTCAGCAATAGAGCAATGGCATTGTAGGAGGGTCTAATAAACATTTAGGATGCAGCAGCTTACTTTTATCGGGCAACGTAGCTTATTAACTTGCCTTGTATTTCTGTTTTAAATTCTCCCATTTTCGCTTGACCTTGGTGGGCTCAATTTTGCCCACCAAAGACTGCTCCCTGACGAACTCTCTGTCAAGAAACAGCAACAAAACAGTAATTATTTTCATTATTTTCAACACAACGAACTCCCGATATGTATTGTTATCATAACTCTTTGAATATCTACCTAGCCAGCAAGCTTAACTTACTTAATTACCGTAACTTCTTAAAAGTATAATGTTGACTTGAGTTAACTTACTTAATTCCCTTCTCGGCCGCATTCTGCCGCCCACTGAAAATTGCTTCGTTGGCGATTCGCCATCGGATCAGGGCATCTGTGCCCTCATCGGTCCCTAATCAAAATAATATCGTGTTGTTTCAGCACAGCCCGCTAAGGTTTAACAATAACACTGCTGTCTTCAGTTACATTCAACGTTAGCTTAACGTTAGCAGGTTTAGCATAAACGTTATGGGTTTGTTACGGTTGTACTATAAACGTTCGTTACAGATACGCTGTCACAATTGTGAATTGTTCTCCTTACACATAAGAAAAATATTAGAAGTGGTACTTACATTTATATCCTTCTTTATTGATCACAGTGTTGGCATACGCCATTATTCCCAGTTACGATTGTTCGAGCGCTTTGCATTATGGGATACAGTACGCGAGGTAAACTGGTCCGATGCATACTGGAGATTTTTCACGAATCAGTACGCCATCTGGGTATTTTTGGCATACTGCAGATTTTGCTTTTGTATGCATGCTGCATACTACATACTACATTTAGGCCAAATCAGCATGTACTACTAGTATAGTGGGCGGTTTCGAATATAGCGACAGATTTTGAAATGTGGGCATGCCCCCCCACACACATTGGGGTTAAATTTGATTTGATTTAAATGACATGACATGAATCTCGAGACATAACGTTACATCATAGGACCCGCTGGGCTTGATAGCAGACTGCTAGTATCCGGGTCCTTATAGAACCGGGTCTTGATGCCAATCCCTAAGTAAAACTTATTGTGTTTCAATCAGGAGGAAGATTATAGGGCATTTTAACACTACCAACTTGCCTTCTTTTGTCTAAAGAATTTATAGACACGGTGGATGGTTTAGGTGGGTGGTGATGGCATAATGGATAAGACACATACCACCGGTGTGAGAGACCCGGGTCCAATCCCCCACTGTGACCCATCCACCATTGTGTTCTTGTGCAAGACACTTAATCCCTAGTTGTTCCAGAGGCGTGCCACCTCTGATATATACCAATTGTGAGTCAGCGTCAGCTAAATAAATAAATGTAAATGTAACTGGGTATAAAAACACAAAGTTTCAACAAGATATAGCCACATGATGGAACAGTACATTTTACATGCCGAGGCGAGCGCCGGCAGCATATGTAGCTAGGCAGAACTGGCTGGTTTGGCAGGTGGAAGAGTTAGTTCAGTAATGAAAAACAAGGGACACCTGGCATGCCAGTGGTGGCAAATCATAACTTAAAACATGTTTTCAGGAAAGTATTAAGATTGATACCAATGGACATTATTAAAAGCTATCTGCTATTGAAATCAGTCGGTCTCTCTCTATCACAACTCAACAGACATCTCTAGTGGTCAGATTGTCACAGCTGCATACGATGAAACAATTTTGGAGTCATGCAGAATCTTTTGGTTGAGCTTGTGTCCACAGTCAGCACTGTTAAAGCTGAGGTTGCTTTTAACCGTGTGGCACACCTGCGTTAACTCATCTGCTGTAACCTAGAGGGGAGGACATAACTCAGTTACATGTGTATGAAGAGCAGAGCCCTGGTCTTTTTCACACCGCGGCTAACATCTGCTGTGATGAGTTTGGTTTTTTAGAGGCCAAAAAGACAGAGATTAGTGGATTCAGCAGCTTCTTGGCTTCAGGAAAGCATATTGAACACATATTGAAATTCCTTCTGTGAAAATAATTCACAGAATCATTTAATGTCACTTTGCATTGAAGGATTGTGAATATTTACATTAAATATATTCTATTTTCTATTTCAGGATTTTAAATTTCACTTGTACTTGAAAGTGCCATTTCACTATATGAATTAGTCACATCCGTTTTCTTTTTAACATTTAATCGTGGCCTGATTATCCTAAACACTAAATTATAATAATAGTATATCTACAGTCTTCTCTTTTAATGTTCCATTTTCCTTTTTTAATTTTGATATTCTGGGTAAAAAAAAATCCTCCATAGTATATAACACCTTTACAAAATCAAAATATTGACTTCACAGTTTAAGGTCAAAAAAGAAATCACTACCAGACTTATTATTATTATTATATTACTGCTAAATTAGGGTTATCAAAGCTTCAGAGTTCGGAATCATATGGTTTTAAATGCCTTCCCTGGTATCTAGAATTGTATGTGCAGCAGTTGTCTTGCACTGCAGTGTGTGTTGACTCAGTGGGAGAAGACAGAGTTTACATTGTTAGCTGTGTGTCTGAAGTGACACCAGAGCAAAGTCTGCAGCTCTGCTGCTGCACCACCTCTGAGCTGACAGCTGTGGACTCAGGTTTTCTTGAGGCTTTTACTGATGTCAGCTATTTATAAAAAAGCATACTGCATACTTGCTGAATACCAGTCAGACCAGAATTCAGAATGTGTGAAAAAGGCAGTGAGTGCACAACCTACAGAAGAAAGTGCTGCAAGAAAGATTGTTCAACCTAAACATTGCTCAACTAACAATCAATATTACAAGTTTAACATGAAAGTTTGCAGCAACAACAGCTTTAGATGACAACCTGAGGCACAGCTTTAAATTTTACTGGTCTGACTGAAATTAAAGCAACATTATGTAGGAAGTTTATCTCAATAATATTTTATATCAAAATCATATTGATGGTACACTGCCTTGTGATAGGGTAAATTGCGTTTTTATCATTACCACCGTTTATTACTGGTTATTGGCATAATGTAACACGCAGCAAGCAGCACTCAGCACTCAGCAAGCAAACTATAAGAAGAAGCAAAAAGTATATAATGTGCATCGTGAGTTATTTGGAAGAAGCTAGCTCGGTTTTCTTAGTATGGATATTGTGGCAGATGCTATGTAATATTGTTATGTCTTGTGTTGTTGCACTTGCTTGATATTTGGGATGGGGACTAAGTTCGGCAAGGCCAGCTAAAGACACGATACAAAGTCTTCACCACTTTAAGAAACTCGCAAAAATAGTCAGTAACTTGCAGTCAAAAAACTTCTCTGGTCAAAAAACGGTGCAAAAGAGTATTCTATTCCATTAATAGACAAAAACCCAAGTTGCGTCCTAGTAGGCATCAGGATGAACTGACTGCGCAGTTCGCAAACATCATTTTTTATAATCCTCAATTTCCTCCTTTTTAAGCGGTGTCTTTGTACAATTCCCGCCTTTTTTCCCAAATATGTTGTCAATTCTCTAGAACCTTCTACTGTAATATTTTGTCACTCCAAAATCTTCTTCCTTGGTAATTTCATCAGTACTGTTTTATACCATCTGATGGACACATTTAGGTACTAATTATCACTTTTGTATGTTAGTATGTGCTATACTGTGCTATACTGAACCATTAGAACTTTACAAAGTCAAGATACATTTTTTAAAGATAAGCATGCATAAATTAATAACTTTAAAGGGACAAATTGACAAGATCAAAATATTTTCTAATTGTACAATCACGGTTATATCAATCACTTATTCCATCATTTTAAATCGACCTTGGTACTTAATTGACCCTTCTGCAATACATTTTATTACATTTCACAAGCCTATGTTTTCCTTAAAAGACCTTTAGGGATTTTCCACTCTCTAAGCGGCTCCTTAAAACACCTATTCTTAGACTTTTAGGGATTTTCCAAAGTAGCCCTTTGATGTGTTGTTCTTGGCACAAAATGATCATTACTTTTTGCAGGTAGCTTTTCTCGGCAGAGGATGCTCATTATCTCTCATAGGGGTTCCTTGAAACCACCATTCTGTTACTTATGGTTCTGCTAAGTCTATCAGTTCCCTACATATGCTTACAGACTAACTCAACCTCCCTTCTTGCACCTGGATTCTTATCTTTTTCAGGCTTTTGATTTTGGACCTTTTAATAACTCAGAGTGCAGACTGCTTATAATAGATGTCTTTGGTTAGAACACAAATAATTGTGAAATGATTCAACCTGTGGAAGACACTTTGAAAGTATATAATACTCAAATTTAAAATGATCAATAAAAATGCTTTAAGAAAAATACACAACATAATAAAATACACAACGTCTCTATGAGACGCTTCCTGATGTGTCTCGTACAGACCGGAAGTACTAGCTAGCTAGTGCTAGGTAGCTAGCTGGCTGTATTCGTGTTAAAGGTGTTGACAGCCCCCCGAAGCCCCCTAACCTTGACCACAACCATAAGAAATGTTACTAGCTAAACCTAAGTCACTGATTTTATGCATGTCGACCGGCTAACCCTACAGCCAGTGTGCTAGCAGGTAGGGTTAGCCTCCTTGTTGCTGGGACGTAGCAAACGGTGGCGTTTCGCTGACGCTTTGTCACGCTGTCTGAAAGCGTCAGTCATGACGCACTGAGATGAGAACGCGTTGCTTTTGATCATAAGGAATGTTTATTACATACAAACAAATGCACTATCCTATCAATGCCATTTGGACAACACAACATGCCCCATGAAACCCACACTGATTTAGCTTATGTGTATTACATAAATGTCATCCATATTTACACAACATTTTGGGCTGTATGGACTAAACCATGGCTTTTTAGTGAGTGAAACCATGGTCAAAATCTTAACCTTATTTAAATCAACATAATTTAACCTTAACTAAAATACATAAATACAGAGCCAGGTTGAGTATGACGAGTAAAATCCTTCCACAGCACAATCTCTCACTACTTGGGAGACTCTTTGTGGATTGCTACGACCTGCAAGGCAAATTTGGACTGTGGAATGTATACTGGGAAAGCAAACACATTTCTGCCTTTGAAAGCTAGAAAATTAACTTTCATACTTGGTTGTAAGCCCTCTTTGTGTGCTTTCATAGCAATCCAAGCAACATGTGAGCATCACCTTTGGCTGTCCTGATCCTGTCCTGAATAAGAAATGAGGCTGTACAGAGTTCACTAAATAGTTGCCTGTCTTATTCATTGGATATGATGCTTTTGAACCTTGATCCCTACAAAATCAAAAAAAGTCAATGTCATGGTTTGATTTGAGAAATACTGAGTAAAATTTACTTTGTTGTGCTTTTTCAGTTTTCAACTGTATTATTTATTAGTTATGAGGCAGTTGTAAGCTCTTAGTTGTCAGTTTCAATAACGTTCTCACAGAGTTACACCACTAACACAGTTTAGGTGTGTCTGTTCTGTTGTCAGCTTTCATATTTCACACCTTTTGATAAAATGCATTTTGTATCATTTTTTTCTCTAGGCTGAGTAAAGACCAGCAGCTAACCAAACTTCTGTCAAAATATTACCTTATACTCTAAATGAATATGCAAACATACTGTAACTTCTATTTCATGAAATTTTGAAAAATGATCCCAATATAGAAGGGTATACAAACACTACTGGATGTGCATTCAGCCAGGGGGCAAAAGCGCTTCGCTAGCCAGTCAGAAGACTGTAGTCAACCGCTGTAATCAACGTAGATTACGGATTGTTTGTAAATTCTTGTTGACTTAATAATAAACTGCCATTTCAGTGATGGATCTATTTGTTTGTGTTTCATTTCGCATATTAATATAACATGCTCGACCGTGCTGCAGGTCAGCGAAACCGGACGTATAATGTTTAAGTCAGCTGCTTGCCAAAAAGCTAAAGGAAGAACCATAGACTGTGGGAAGAACGAGGGAGAGAGGCGTTCTTTCCACAGCTGTAAGTAGGCTACTGTCATTAGGCCTAACGTAGCTGCGTCACACTCAGAGATGCAAAGAACGTGGTCTTCCGTAAATGTTGCGAGACCAGCAAAAAGCTTTCAACCGTGAACAATTTTATATTGAAGCATCTGCTAAGAAACATGAAACTTAGCCTGTTGAAAGAAATTCGGGCAGCTAAATGCCTGTGATGCATCCACTCGGCTGGACAGAGTGGCGTTAATCAACATTTTGTGTTTTGTAAGAGCACTTAATACTTCTCCTATAAATGCATGTGTAAAACAATAACATTAGTTCAAAAGTCGAGACGCTTGCTTGATTTTTTAAAACTCAGACAGTGGCGTTATGTATGTAGTCTACATTCATAACTAGTCACAGAATTTAACCTAAAATTCATTTAATTTGTGAGGTGCCCTGCAGAAGTCTGGACAGAGAAATAAGTGACCCTCGTCTTGCAAGTTGTGTGTCCCCTCTCATTAGTAGAGGACAAGGAGATGCCGCCATCATATCAGAGAACTAACACTTTATCCACATTCTAAACCACTTTGTTTGGAACTGACAGTAAGTGCACCTAAAGTAAAGTTACTTAAAAGTAAGCAGGAAGTTGGTCTGTAAACTGTGATGGATTGTTACCGTTCACATTTGTTCTTTTCTTCCAAATATGTGTGTCTTAGTTTAAAACATGGCTAACTGGCTGCATTTTTTTCTTGCTACTTTCCCAGATCTCAGCAGTTAACTTGAAATGTGAAGTTGCAATAAAGTGGAATTATCTTTTAAGTCAGAAACCTCAATCAAGACAGTTTCAAATATATTTTCTAAAGTCCTTATTTTATGTCAGTTTTTCTTTTCTTCTCTGTGTCTCATTCATGCAAACGAAACCCACATTTGTCAGAGCTTTGCTCTCACCTCACTCACTGTGTTGTGATAAGGAACAGTCACCACAGCAACACAGAGCTAATTCACATGAGGAGAAATGCTTACCAGTGACCCCTGTTCAGTGTGTGTGTGTGTGTGTGTGTGTATGCATTTTCTTTTGGGGGGGATGGGGGTTAACAGAGACAGTTAATTACAGAATGCAAATTACGTTGTCAGAACAGCCACTCAAAAGTGTCTTCTTCTTCTTTCCTGCTTGCCTGTTGAGACAGATTTAATAAGCGTCCTTCTCATACACTCCTGCAAGAAACCCATCTGCATGAAACATAAAGTAATCTCTAGCCATGACAACATAATTCTTTGCTAAGTAGAGTCATAGTAGATGAGAGATGGAGAGCAGCTTCTAACACTGTGCTGAAGAGCCCACTGGCCCTTGTTGCTTGTGAGTGGCAGTGCATGGAGGGTCACAGCAGAGGGTACTGTATCTTTTCATCTCTTAAAGCACGAGTTGTTTGTAGTGCAAAGTCATCTGATAGTAGACACTGGAATAAAGCTGATGATAATAATCTTTAAGGAACTTTAACATATACACAGGTAAGTTTTTAATATTTTCAGTACTCTGAACATACTGGGAGAGAGGGGGGATACAACCCAGGACCTTCTTATTCCTGTGTTTTACTGAGAAATGAGTGGTTTGAGTGTGTTTTTGCCATGCAGCAAGCCAAATTTCCCATATGGAACAATAAAGACTGGACCGATCTGAACTGAAGTGAACAAAGCTGAAGATTTGAAAGTGTGTAGCTTAACATACAGTATGTAGAAGTAGCTGAGTCGCAGAAAAAGTTAACAGTCAACTGATAGTAGACACTGGAATAAAGCTGATTAGTGCTACACTGGCCTGACAGCACTTCTCCAGAATTTAACAGTATGAAAAATATTGAACAGATGTCAAAGGAGAATACATTAGAACACATGCATCTGTGCATTAAAACTGTGCATCCCTGTTTTTAAAGTAAGAAGCCCTACTCTCTGATGCTGAAATAAATTAGTTATCAACATTGGTTGACATATTTCAGGCAGGCTTCTGGCCCATTTAAATTTGTGTGCAGTTTGTGAGACACGGGCAGTGGAGCGGGTTGACAGCATAACATAAGGACGTGACCAACTTAAACGTTGTTCAAGCAGACTGAATAATTCACAGTATACACATTCACAGTATAGATTGGACACTGTGTGTTAGCTATACCGTGTAAAGAATTTCTGCTTGTTAAGTACTTGCACTAATGGAACTGGCCCTGAGTCGAAATACAGCCTGGTGTAAGAAATATAGAACTAAAAGTTCTGGCACTCAGAATTATTCATTATATTAATATGGGAAGGGTGATATTCCAAGACATGAAACCTCCAAGAGGAACTACAAGCAATATGTGTACACATGCAAGCTCTAAACTAAAGACATGAAAATTCTGTCCTGGACGTTCAACTTTCAAAACATGAATGCTGATGATAATAATCTTTAAGGAACTTTAACATATACACAGGTAAGTTTTTAATATTTTCAGTACTCTGAACATACTGAGAGAGAGGGGGGATACAACCCAGGACCTTCTTATTCCTGTGTTTTACTGAGAAATGAGTGGTTTGAGTGTGTTTTTGCCATGCAGCAAGCCAAATTTCCCATATGGAACAATAAAGACTGGACCGATCTGAACTGAAGTGAACAAAGCTGAAGATTTGAAAGTGTGTAGCTTAACATACAGTATGTAGAAGTAGCTGAGTCGCAGAAAAAGTTAACAGTCAATACTCAGCAATCAGATTGTAAATGCTCGCAAGCAGGCAACATTTGTTGCAGTTTATTCAGATAAGAATAAAAAGTTTCAGGGAAACAGTGAAAATTACAGTATACTGTACTTTAAAGCTGCTGCAATCAATATTTTTATCAAATAATAACATGTATTGTGAAAGGTGTTGGATGTAGTGATGAACCAACAAAGAATCACAACTTTATTGTTCTGGCTCACTCTCACCACTCTCATAGCGTCACTTTCTGTTTCAGGAGGCACCTGTTTTGCTGTACACTACGTAAATGATAATGCTGCTGCGTGTCTACTGAATGTGTAAGTAGGCAACCA